>NW_022436946.1:69134963-69244907 GCF_009761245.1 Sapajus apella | reverse complement strand
ACAGGAGAAAATTCTCATGGGAGAATTATACTATTTCTAAGTGAAAAAAAAAAATAGAATACAAGCTATTTAAATAGTATAATTTCCACTGAGCAAGAAAAATGTACAGTTATTTGAAAGGAAATACATCTAAATGTTAATAGTGAGGCTCGGAATCATTATTATTCCTCTTGTTGCATTATCCTGTATTTATGAACTGTTTACAGTAAATGAGAGCTACTTTTTATTTTTTGAGACAGTCTTGCTCTTTCGCCAGGCTGGAGTGCAGAGGCACGATCTTGGCTTACTGCAACCTCTGTCTCCCGGATTCAAGCGATTCCCCTGCCTCAGCCTCCTGAGTAGCTGGGACTACATACAGGTGCGTGCCACCATGCCCGGCTAATTTTTTGTATTTTAGTAGAGATGGGGTTTCACCATGGCCAGGATGATCTTGATCTCCTGACCTCATGATCCCCCCACTTTGGCCTCCCAAAGTGCTGGGATGAGGCACGAGCCACCGTGCCCAGCCAAGAGTTACTCTTATAACTTGATAAGTTCCTAAAAATTAGCTCCCCATTCTTGTTCTGTTACCCAGGTTGGAGTATCATGGCAAGATCACAGCTTACTCTAGCCCTGACTTCCTGGGTTCAGGTGATCATCTCTCCTCAGCCTCCCAAATAGCTGGGACTACAGGCACACACTATCAAACCTGCCTAATTTAAAAAATATTGTAGAGATGGGATCTCACTGTGTTGTCCAGGCTGGTCTTGAACTCCTGGCCTCAAGCAATCCTCTGGCCTCACCCTCCCAAAGGGCAGGGATTACAGGCATGAGCCATTGTGCCTGGCCTCCCAGCTGTTGTTGAAATATGCTGGAAAAATAACATTTTATACATTAAAAATAAGATATAAAAGAGGCTTTTCTAAGCTTCCCAAAACTTCTATCTTCTGCCATAACTTATTTTTCTTTATTCCCTTCTTGGTGGTCTCAGTTAATGTCATAATTTCAACTACTGATGTTACGACATAAACACCTTGGTCCTAGGTATCCACCCTTTGCCTTGTCCTTCAGTTCTAGTCCTGCAATACCAACCACTTGCCGAGTAGCTCTACATGGATATCTTGTAAGTACATTCAATATTAACCCCAAATCAAATCATGAATTGTCCTCCAACGCCCGCTTACGATCCTACTGACTCTGTTCCTGTTAACGACACCACTTTCTGAGTCATTAGGATATAATCACACTATCACACTGTTATCTTAACCCTCCCTTATCTTTCACATATAAACAATTGTCACCACATTTCACCTCAACAATGTTGCTTGAATTTAATTGCTCCTCTCCATTCCCACTGATAGTATCCTAATTATATCTCTCACTTGGACAATGGCATTGTACTTACCAAACACCTCACATTTATTAACCTTAATCTGCACAATAGTCAAATGATGTAGGTACTCTTCTTATCATCTCTATTTTAGGTCACTTGCCCAAGGTCATAGAGTTTACAAGCAGAGCCAGGATTTGACCCCAGGCAGTCTAATGTCAGAGACTGTATCCATAATTTCCTGCCACATAGCCTCTAGATCAGTTATGGCAACAACAGCTATTCTAATTTTCCCTACAATTCTATGAAAGTAGCATTATCCGTATTTTAGAGATTTCGAAACCAAGGCTCAAGCAGGTTAAGAACAGAAAAACACCTGATGAGTTAAGTCGGCCTACGCACCCACCTGCCTTCATCAGATTAATTCTCTAAGTGCACCCGTCTGATTATTCCTTAAATAAGAAAAAGAGAAAAAATTGTGTCCTTATTGTCTTAAGGAAAAAAGTCCAAACTGTTATTTGGGCTTTCAGGGGCTCCCCATGCCTGCTCACTTTCTAGCTTCATCTGCAACTTGTCACTCAAGCTGGGTAGATCACCTTGCCTGAACTCATACATGCTTAAACTTCTATTTTCATTTCTTACCACCCATCCCAGTCACTGTGTATATATTCTGTGTATATGTTGAAAAAGTACATTTGGAATTTTCACTAAACAGCAACCATAGATTAGGTATATTCTGAAGACTTCTTTGCCATTACATAGACCATGGAAAGAGAAAAGTCATTTAGTTTTTCCAAAGTGGGAAAACAGGCTTGGCAGAGCTATCTTCCTGCTTTCTCTCATGCAGTGGTGCCCCATGGTAATGCTGTCAGTTCAACAATGTATATATAAATAATAAAATGTAAAAAAAAAATTAGAGGATGGTGATGAGTAGAGCAGAAGCAAAAGGCAGGTTAAGTGTCCTTTAGCTATTAACCCTGAGAATGATGTCTTGGATAGTCCCAGCCTGGAGACCGCTTTTGTCCAGATGGCTTTTTTGTATTGGTCTTCTGCTGTAGTAGGCTAGAGCTTGTTTTAATCTTTTCCTCTTTCTCCCCTAGCTCCTCCACTTCCTCCTCCCTCTTACACCTCTTCTCCTTCTTCTCAGATCTTTTCATCTAAGAAAGTCTTACTAGGAGTTTCAATGTGAACAAGAGATTAAAAACAGAGCTGCTTTGCTAGAGGTGGGGTGGAGAGCCCAAAGCCTTCTTCATCTGCCCCTCGTCACATGCCCCCTCCTTGCACCTGAAGACTTTTCTGCATAAACCAGTTTCCAAGAGCTGTGTGGGCAGAGTGTGCATGTGCAGGCATGCATGCCTGTTTGGAGATGGTATGGAGAAAAAGGTGATTGTATTGTTCATAAAAATGTAACTTGCTCCAATATACCCCCACTTTCTTTCTAAATTACCTGCTTTTATATTCTGGATTCCCTAGAACTTACATTGAAATGTCATACAACTACTATTTGTTTAGGGCTTGCTGAGCTGCTTTCATGCCGTGAGGATTGAGAAATATATGAAGCAGTCCCTGCCCAAGAAAGTGTATAATTTAATTATGAAGCGAAGGCTTCGTGAGAAGTCTTCATGAGAAGTCACCTTCCTGAGAGTTACTCAGTTTCTCCAACATTCTAGATTTTCAGTTCTTATCTTTTGCTTGAACTTTGGCTCTAATACTTTAACTGCCTGTTTGCCTCCTAGACAATCTCTGCTTGATTGTCCTACCCCTCACCTCAATTCGACATCTCTAAACCTGAAGCTATGTCCTTTGTCAGGAAACCAAGATGTTTGTAACATCCACATCAGAGTTGTCTGCTAAACAAGTAAAAACACGGAGGAACAATAATAAACAGTGGAGATCATCAAAGTGACCAAAGTAACAAAAATAATTGGGGCTTTCTAAGAGCTACTATTAATGATTTGAAGCCTGTAACGTTTGAGAGGGAGTGAACATACACCTGCTATTACCTCGATAACCTCAGTTCCTTGCCTCTCATCCTGTCAGTATCTCTATGTTAATATGATTAAGACAGGGTTTTTAATATATAAACAGCTCTTAAATTACAAGTCAATAACTACATTTACAATGCAGCCAAATAAGCAGAAATCCGTTCTAAAAATGGAGAAAAAACTGACCATGATGGACACTCTAAAAGAAGGTACTATATGTAAAAAACAGTATTTATTATAATTTCCGGGTAGTGACTAGTATTTTACGGAACCCATAGATCAGGCATGTTCAGGGTGATATGGCCATAGACATGACTGGTATTTTCAAGAGTAATTTTGAACCCATCTTACATCCATATTGTAAAAACAAACCCTTGCAAAAAACTTGTGACTTTATTGTGTTTGATTTTGCTGAAGAGCAAAAGCCCCCAAGGGTTGCAGAGTAGCAGACTGTTGTTGCTCAATGTTAAGAAGAACTCCTAAGAAGAGGGCTAGTCAGACTGGTAGTCTAGGAGAGCAATGTGTTTCCTTTTCTAATTCAGACACGAGCTGGGATGAAGCACTGCATTCAGAGGGATGTTGAACTGAAAGTCCTTCAAAGACCTTCCAACTAAACACTTTATAAGCATATGAATATAAGTTCACCGGGAGATTAGGGAGGCGAGAAACTAAAATTAGAAGGACTTTTAGCAGAGGGGTCTTCCTAATGGAGGAGGTCATTAGGGCTTGCTTTGAAGGGCTGCTAGGTTTTTGAGAAGGGGTGAGTAAAAGGCATCATTTTGGGTGGGAAAAACATTATGTCAAAGGTGTGGATGAGGCTGGGCAGGTGCAAGAGAAGGAAGAGGGCAGCTGATGCTGATGCGGGAAAACAATATGATAGAAAGAGCCCCTGGAAAGAGAGCAGTTGATCTGTGTTTGAGGCAGTGATGAGCTTAGCAAAAACCTGACAGCTTTTCATATGTCATCTGATAAATCTGACAGTTGCCTAAGGACATGTGAACTTGGGAGCAGCTCTGAAGTGCAAGGACCTGAAAGAGCTGTGTGCTGTGTTATAGCTTCTTCTCCGGGCTGAGGAACTAGGTCTTGCCTAAGTACAAGGGGATGGCTGCCAATCAGAACTTCCAATTTATCCATGGCAGAGTAACCTTTTAGGTGTCTCTCTGTCTTGTCTATATTGAGATGAAAGGGCCACAAGAAAATCTGTAAACATTTTATTAAAGCCATAACATGACATTTTAAGAACTTTCATTTCACCATGGAGGTGAAAAAAGACTTTCAAAAATATCATAAATATCCTTTACGCTTTTTCTCCCCGGCTGTGTAAGGATAGGCCGCCATCATGAACGACACAGTAACTATCCGCACTAGAAAGTTCATGACCAACCGACTGCTTCAGAGGAAACAAATGGTCATTGATGTCCTTCACCCCGCGAAGGCAACAGTGCCTAAGACAGAAATTCAGGAAAAACTAGCCAAAATGTATAAGACCACACCGGATGTCATCTTTGTATTTGGATTCAGAACTCATTTTGGTGGTGGCAAGACAACTGGCTTTGGCATGATTTATGATTCCCTGGATTATGCAAAGAAAAATGAACCCAAACATAGACTTGCAAGACATGGCCTGTATGAGAAGAAAAAGACCTCAAGAAAGCAACGAAAGGAACGCAAGAACAGAATGAAGAAAGTCAGGGGGACTGCAAAGGCCAATGTTGGCGCTGGCAAAAAGCCGAAGGAGTAAAGGTGCTGCAATGATGTTATCTATGGCCGTTGTGGATTTTTCACGAGAAGCTTAATAAACTAAAAACTTTCAAAATAAATAAATAAATAAATAAATATCCTTTACTACTGAACAAATAAACACAGATCATTTATTAAAGGAACGGAAACACTGAAAGCAAGCCAGATATGGAATTGTTTACCCTAAAAACACTTCGGATAAGTATCCATTTTGTAACTCTACCATTATAACTGTAATTATAATATAAATTATATATACAAATTATAATACACAACCATTACAGGATGGTTTGCAGCAGCATGCAGCTGGGAGTGACAGTATATCCTCTGGACTGCAAATGACCTGTCTCTGATGTTACTGTCCCCACTTGAGCCCTAGGGATAGAGCTGTGTATATTATGGCAAGTGGCCAAGGAAGTATCATGATGGTTCTGACAGCAACCCCAAAACGGTGATAGTTCTAGGTAGTTTGTATATTTCTATGTTTTGGCATTATTGAGTTTCAACTGTATAAATCCGTATTTTCATTGTATTCCTTAAGTCTATAAAATGGAAAGGGAAAAAAGCAAAGAAATTCAGAAAACAGTAGAAGAGATTATGTTTCAATCAATTTGCACTTTTGTAATACAGAGACCTCAAATCCTGATGTATTAACTTACAACAGGCAAAGTTTCAAACATTCTTCTACTGTCATCCAATTGTCTATGTGTGAGGATAACTGGTTGTAAGGACAGAGGACTAATCACAAAACGCATCCTTTGCCTAATGAGACCCTTAGTAGAATAAGATAGCACTTTAGATTTATTCTGAAAAAGACAAAAGACTTTTTGGCTGGTGACACCCAGTGTTGTTTCTATGATATTACCTCCCACCGTAGACTATCGCGCCTCTCCTTGAATCCAACCATTCTATAATTGACCTCGGATTTACTTCAAATAAAATCCCCAAGATATTGCTGCTTTCCCCTTTCTTGTCTTAAGTGTTTATACAGGTAGGATTTAGATGGGATGAGAGAGGAAGGGACACTTAAAGCAAGGGAACAGCCTGAATAAAGACAATATATTCATATATGAGAGAAGTCATAAGTTGAGTCGCCAGACTACAGCAGACAATTTCTCCTAAATTGGTGGGAGGTTGAGGAGGAATCTTCTGGAAACTTCTGAGGAGGAATCAATCTTATATAGTAGTAGGTATGCTTGGTTGTAGAGTGGTGGGTGGGTGCCAAAGAGATGTGGAGGAGGAGAAGGTGGCAAAGCTCACAGGTGGGTCACCATGAAGAACAGTGCAGAGAACTGAATTGCTACCCTGAGTGCGAAGTCAGGGAGCAACACACAAGACCACCCTCACTTCTGACACCAAATGCAGTTCCAGGGTTCCTGGAGACCATCCTCAGTTTCCACAGTTCACTAGAAGGACTCACAGAACTCATTGAAAGCTGTTATATTCATGGTTTTGATTTGTCACAATGAAAGGTTACAGAATAAAATCAGTCAAGGGAAGTGATATATAGGGCAGTGTCCCAAACACAGAGCTGATTGTTCTCTTCCAGCAGATTGTGGACAGCATTAGCTTTCCCAGTAACATTGGAAGGCAATATGCACAAAGTACTGCCAATCAGGGAAGCTCATCCACATCTTGGTGTCTATCTCAGTCACACAGACATGGTTGATCACCCATGCATCTGACCTCAGCCTCCAGCCCCACCAAAAGCACACTGTTAGACTGTTGGTGTCGCCCAAGTCCCTCAGGTAGACAAAGACATGACATTCTAAGGGGTTAGAAAGTACCTCCCAGGACCCAAGGAAAAAAACAAACTTCTCTTTGGGTATGGGTAATTTATTAGTATACCTTGAGGTAATATATTTTGTTCTTCATTTTGTCCCCTTTTTCTTCTTTTCTTCTCATTTCTGTCTTCTTTCTTTCTTCCTTTCCCAAAATATTTAAGGTATAAATCTACGCCCAGTCTATGCTCAGAAGACCCTCTCCTCTGCTGCTGTCAAGTCACTAACATAGTGACTGGGTTCTATGAAGTGAGAACAGGGTCAGTGGCATCTCTTCATTTTGTTTGACAAATGCCATAGAGTGTGCTGGGAAAATCTCCTGGTGCCAGGTCCCTGGAGAATATTATTTGCAAGACAGTTTCCTCCTCAAGTTGAAAAAAAATATGAAAACAAATACAAGTCACCTCAGAAGCCAAGTACTAAAAGTCTGATTCCCATGGCAACATAGGGATTTGCCCCTTTTCACTAGGGGTGAAGCATGTTGAAGACTTATTCTGGGTCATGTAGTCTCAAATAATGAGATTTCTTTAAAATATTAAATTAATACCCTAAAGAAATTGACTATGTCATCCAGGTAAGGCTGCTTCACAGACTTAGAACAGGTCCTTTTAAAGCTCTCCCGGCTGTCTTTTTGTTTTATTTGAGATTTCTTTACCATTCTTGTTTCCTTCAGTGAACGATCAGCCAGGGGAAGCCTTCTCAGAAAACAAGATTTCCACCTTGAGTCTTTGGTCTTCCTTAATCATCTTTAGAGATTTCTATAAGAGTAGCCTGCCTTATTATTTTTTATTATTCTTTGGAAAAATTAGACTGGGTCCAGCCTTGGGCTTATGCCTATATTATAAATGCTAAAAGGCTTTATTTGCAAATAAATTATTTCCCACATGTACTTGAACTAAATCATAAGGCACAAAAATAAAAGAACTTGAATTGACAAAATGATAATTATTCACAAAGGGAAATCATTTCAAATGTGTTGATACTTACCTACACCTACATTTTGATCTTTGGTCCAAAAGTCCTCTTAAATTAAGCATTTTGCTTTCACTGCACTTATCTCAGAATTGTGGAATAAAATAAATAGGGAACATAATAGCATTCTTTTAAAATAATGCAATTTGTGTCTAGGATGGTCATGCGTGGTGCACTTACTTATGCTGAACTGTGATTTAAAATACTTTTATCCTATATTCTAAAAAATAACCTAGGGTTTTCTCCTATGTTTTCAAAAATCATTATTATATATTCACATTGTCATTAATGTTGATTATGCTACCAGACAAGAGTTCTGCTTTATAAATTTAATTAAATGTTTTATGTTTTGTACTTGTACCTTGAGGCACTCTTAACATGAAGGGGACAATTTTGTAATGGGAAAAAAAAAAAAAACCAACACATATAATGAATGATATGTTTCCTGCTGCATAGAACATTTAAGAGCCAAAACTCCTGCCTCAAAATGTTTTCAGGCTAAGGAAATTATAAGGAAAATTAAATGCTTTTAAAATGTCAAGAGTGAGTTAGTTCACTTATTTGGTTTGATGTAGTCATGAAACGTGTTCTTATAGATAAGTGTATTTTTGATGAAGAGAAATTATGAGGGCTTATTACAAAGGTTATTTATAATCATTAAAAAATTTGGAGATAGAGGCCGGGCGCGGTGGCTCAAGCCTGTAATCCCAGCACTTTGGGAGGCCGAGGCGGGTGGATCATGAGGTCAAGAGATCGAGACCATCCTGGTCAACATGGTGAAACCCCGTCTCTACTAAAAATACAAAAAATTAGCTGGGCATGGTGGCGTGTGCCTGTAATCCCAGCGACTCAGGAGGCTGGGGCAGGAGAATTGCCTGAACCCAGGAGGCGGAGGTTGCGGTGAGCCGAGATCGCGCCATTGCACTCCAGCCTGGGTAACAAGAGCGAAACTCCGTCCCAAAAAAAAAAAAAAAAAAAAAAAATTTGGAGATAATATAAGTGCCCCAAAATAGGAGGCTGGTTGCATAACTATGGAGCAGCCATACAATGTGGCCCATAAAAGTCAGGATGTAAAATATTTAATAACATAGAAAAATGTTTACTATACATTGAGCGAAAAAATAAGATTATAATTTAGTATGCATACACTACTCCTTATTTGATTCATGTGATGGCTGACGCCTGCAATCCCAGCATTTTGGGAGACTGAGGTGGGCAGATCACCTGAGGTCAGGAGTTCAAGACCAGCCTGCCCAACATGGCAAAACCCTGTCTCTACTAAAAATATGAAAAATTAGCTGGCCGTGGTGGGCACCTGTAATCCCAGCTACTTGGGAGGTGAGGTAGGAGAATAATTTGAACCAGGGAGGCAGAGGTTGCAGTGAGCTGAGATTAAGCCACTGCACACCAGCCTGTGTGACAATTGGGAAGCTCCATATCAAAAAAAAGAAGAAAAAGCACGTATTCTATAAATAAATAATATATGTCAATATGCATAGAAAACACTGAAAGGCTGTTTATACCAGGTTAATAGTGGTTCTTTTTACATAAATTTGACATAGTTTGGAAGATCATAAATCATTAATTCTTAGAGATGAAGAGGCCTTGAGATCACTTAATTCAGTTGCTCACTAACTCACCAGACTCATTCCATTTACAGATTGATCCAAATATTTGGAAGTTTTTTCTTTTGTTTATTTATTTATTTGAGACAGGGTCTCACTCTGTTGCCCAGGCTGGAGTGCAGTGGTGCAATCTTGGCTAACTGTAACCTCTGCCTCCCAGGTTCAAGCGATTCTCCTCCCTCAGCCTCCGAAGTAGCTTGGATTATAGGCACATACCACATACCACCATCTGTCTAATATTTGTATCTGTAGTAGAGACAGGGTTTCACCATGTTGGCCAGGCTGCTCTCAAACCGCTGACCTCAGGTGATCCGCCTGCCTCGGCTTCCCAAAGTGCTGGGATTACAGGCATGAGCCACCACTCCCAGCCTGGGAGTTTTTTTTCTTAAAAGGACCTTATGTCTGCCTTCCTCTAGTTTCCACTAGCTGGTCCTATGTCTGCCCTCTGGAGCAGTGGGGAATAAATTTAATTCCTTATACACGACTGTTTCAACTATTTAAAGACAATTCCCAGTTCTTACTAAATCTTTTTTTCTTCAGGGTGACAGTTTATTCAATCTTTCTTTATGGTTTCCCAACTCCTTTCATGGCCCACACTTACCTGGAGGGCCTGGATTTGTTTGCATCCCTCTAAAATGAGTCATCCAGAGTAGACTCTGCATTCCAAGTGTTCTTTGGCCTGTTAGAATCTAGTAAACCTCTTTGCTCCTTTGATCTCTAAGTAGCAAAAGCTGCCATTCATATCAACTTTAATTAAAACTTTTTCGTAAGTTTCTGCATAAGCAACTATTAAGAACCATCTGATCCAATCTGAATTTATTCTATAAATTATTTGAATCCAAAGCAGGACCCATAATCCAAATGTCACTGGCCAGTTCCACCTTCTCTGATCACCACATCTTACTCCTTGAAAGCCTTTCCTTTTTTTTTTTCAGACAGGGTTTTGCTTTTGTCACCCAGCCTGGAGTGCAATGGCATAATCTTGGCTCACTGCAACCTCCACCTCCCAGGTTCAAGCTATTCTCCTGCCTCACCCACCTGAGTAGCTGGGATTATAGGCACCCGCCACCAGGCTCAGCTAATTTTTTTGTATTTTTAGCAGAGACGGGGTTTCATCATGTTGGCCAGGCTGGTCTCGAGCTCCTGACCTCAGGTGATCTGCCTGCCTCAGTCTCCCAAACTGCTGGGATTACAGGCGTGAGCCACTACGCCCACCCGAAACTCTATCCTTCTTATCTATTTATTTAATCAATATTTATTTTCTACCCACCCCATGCCACACATTGGGGTAGATGCTGAGGATAAAACATTAAAGCATTCAGTCCTTGCCCTTAAGAAGGGATAGTGGAGAAACACCAATGAAACCACAGGTAAGAGCCATAATTTGAAAGGAGTAAGTGTCCAAATCTGCTAGGAATTAGAGAAGCTTCACCAAAAGGCAATTCTTGGACTGTCTTTTGAAGAAAATGGAGTTTGCTGATTGGAAAATGTCAAAGGCACAGGAAAGAGCATGTGCAATCAGGAAGCAAGTGGCTTGGTGTGGTTGAGGGCTGGGGATTAGAAGAAACAGTGGGGACTGAGCACAAGATGAAGTTGTTCAAGAACGCAGAGCCAAGTCAACAAGTGTTTGGACAGTGGCATGGGTCATGCACAGATACTGAAGAATTCTGAGCCACTTAATAGCATGGTCAGATTTTTATTTTAGAAGAATCATTCTAGCAGAATAGTGGAGGATGAAATAGGCAGGTTCCCAGAAGTTGGAGGTCCTCAAGGAAGGTGCTAAATAATTCAAGTAAAGGAGATGTTTCTGAATTCAACTATGGTGGTGGATGTGAAGAAGGTAGAATAAATTCAAGAGATTTTTAGGAGATAAAAAATCTATAGCACTTAGTATGGGATAATAAGGATCAGTACAAAATGTTAAAAACAAGGAAAAAAAGAAATTAAGTAACATCATATATAGCAGAGGTTAGTGAAGAAAAGGACATAGAATATCCCTGCTTTTTCCCTGACTTTTACGAGCAGTTCTCACTATTGGCTTTCAGCCCTATACCTCTGCAGAAGTACTCCCCAATGATATAGCTGGGGAAAACCTCCCTGCATTTTCCTCTTCATAATTCCATCAAATATTATAGCTTCCGCAATTATAGCTATTTTGTACGCCCCAAAACTACACATTTTGAGTCTGACTCTTTGGATGAAATTCCAATGCCAATTTCCAGCTACTTCCTCTGTGTTCTCTACTTGGATGCTCATCTATGCATCTCTAACAAAACTGAAGTCACCATACTCTCCAAACTTATCCCTTCTTTTTTGTTTTCTAATCTGTTGGTAATAATTCTGTCTTTCTAGCTACCACGTTTGCATCCTTATCAATTAATTCGTTCACTCATCAAATATTATTGGGCACCTAAAACCTGTCTTGCACCAGTGACTATGTGCTGAGGATATGGTGGTGACTTAAAAAGTTCTTTCTCATATAGAACTTCATTTTAAACAACAAATTGTGTTATATAAGGGCAGTGATTTAAAATAAGAGAGAGAACATAAGAATGTTTGCTTTCCACATTTAATAAGTCGCCAAGGCCTTTCCCTTCATTTTTAATGTCTCTGGTATTTATCCTTATTCCTCATATCCCACACTATCCAAGTTCTCCTTTCAATGTGTCTTATTTGACAAATGGCAAAAATGTCTTGGTTTAACCCAATTCATTTGAAAAAATATGTATTGAGCCCTTACCACATGCTGTGCACTAGAATTGATACAGATCCCAAAATGATCTCTAAAAAATTTGCAATCTAGAAAGAGGGAGGAAACAGATATCCAACCCACTTAAATACAAAACAAAATTGATAAACTCAGAATTATATTCAACCAGCCATGGAAATTCACAAGATGGGCGGGTTCTGGCGAGGACTCAGTTAAGTGAGTGGTATTCAAAATGCTGCCTGAAGAATGGATGGGACGTTTACATTTGCATTTGGGGAGGCAAAAGCATTCTGGGTAAAAGACACTGGATGAGTCAAGAGAGGAATATCAAAAAGGACAAATGTCCAGATAATAGTGGGTGGTGCCGTTTGCTGGGAGCTTAGGTTACTGGTAGAGGACGCCGAGCCTAGGAAGGCAAACTGGGGCCATTCTGTGAAGAGTTTAAAAGGCCGGTTGGAGGAATTTGTATGTAATTCATTAAACAATGGAAACCTATTTTCTTCTCTTCAGAACATGCATTACCTTTTGTTAATTTGTTTATAAAACGCAAGATAACTGCTTTCCACTAACCTAGGATATTAGCACACGTGTTAGAATAGTACCTTATTACATGGAAGCTAGGCAAAATTTGGTAGATAGTGGTATGAATGTATTTATGTCCACAAAATTACGTTTCTGAGCTTTGAAGTATTTTAGCGTTCCAATTATTTTGAAATTAGATAAAGACTGCAGTGAGACAATTTACAAAGGTCTATTCTCTTAACTTTAGTTAAGAGAGGAATGAGGAAAGAAAAGTATTCTCCTTTGGCATTTAACAAAATTCAGTGAACTGGCAGAGTCTAAAAAACACAACAAATGGCCGGGCGTGGTGGCTCACGTCTGTAATCCCAGTACTTTGGGAGACCAAGGCGGGCGGATCACAAGTTCAAGAGATCGAGACCATCCTGGCCAACATGGTGAAACCCCGTCTCTACTGAAAGTACAAAAATTGGCTGGGCGCAGTGTCTCACGCTTGTAATCCCAGCACTTTGAGAGGCTGAGACGGGAGAATCACGAGGTCAGGAGATAAAGACCATCCTGGTCAACATGGTTAAACCCTGTCTCTACTAAAAGTACAAAAATTGGCTGGGCACAGTGTCTCACGCTTGTAATCCCAGCACTTTGGGAGGCTGAGGCAGGAGAATCACAAGGTCAGGAGATCGAGACCATCCTGGCCAACATGGTGAAACTCCATCTCCACTAAAAGTACAAAAATTGGCTGGGCACGGTATCTCACGCTTGTAATCCCAGCACTTTGGGAGGCTGAGGTGGGAGAATCACGAGGTCAGGAGATAGAGACCATCCTGGCCAACATGGTGAAACCCCCTCTTTATTAAAATACAAAAAATTAGCCAGGTGTGGTAGTGCGCACCTGTGGTCACAGCTACTTGGGAGGCTGAGGAAGGGGAATAGCTTAAACCCAGGAGACGGAGGTTGTAGTGAGCTGAGATCGTGCCATTGCACTCCAGCCTGCGCAACAGAACGAGACTCTGTCTCAACAACAACAACAACAAAACACAACACATGCGACAACAACATTTTAGTAGAATATCTTCATATGTTAATGAATGTCTGAATGAAAATACCATAAACATCGTTTCTTCTAAATATATGTAAATAATTACCAATTTCTAGAATTAGACATTAGTTTCTAAAAAGTAATTTGTCTTTCTAAAAAAAAAAGATTGAATTGTTTAACTTAAATTTTGCATCAAGTTACAAAAGGAAATTCCCATTTGAACTGGTTTATTTCAAAAGCAAATAAACCAGTTGAAGTTTTCAAACACAGAATTATATGTATTGTGTTGATGACTTGTCATAAACAACATTCTCATTTAACTCTTGTTCTGTACATGGACAATCTTCAAAGTATAGAATTGAAAACAAGTATAGTACTAACTTTGTACTAGACGGAGTAGATTTGAAACCCACTAAGATTTCAAAATTGGCCAACTTTACCAAGAAAACATGAAGATAGGTTTCCATGGATTTAGAGAATCAATAGTGCCCTCTAAAGGAAATCTATGTGAGGTACATTCAATATCTAGGTTTAATTCAGCACTTATTCCAACAAAATGCTACTTAATTGTAACTTATAATAATATAGATTAAATATTACAAAAAGAATGCAGGCCAGCCCTACTCATAAGTATCACAAGTAGCTGAAAACCCAATGATGGACTGGCTGGCAGAGCCACTTCAGCCCTAGTTGCTTTTGCTCCTCGTGAACTGTTGCTACCACCCTTATGGAAAGTTCCTAGAAAGGGAAAAGGGGATAATTTCAGAGTAGAGGACAGACACCCTAGATTTGGAGGACTGGAACCCTAGAAGCAGATCCAAGTATGTATCTTGGGAAAACCTGCCACACTGAAGAAAAAAATATGTAGAATCAAATGCTGAGAAAGCCTTGTCAGCTTTTGCTCAGGGCAATTGCTGAAAACCTGTGTATCAGGAAAGATAGCCAAATTAGCTGAATTAGAAGAGGGCAGGCAGTGTAGCTTGGCTGAAACATATAAGCGTGAAAAGAAAAAGTGATATGAAACATTTATGGATTTTTATTTGTCCATCTAATTTTGTGGTTTACTTTTATGTTTTTGCTTCTATCCATCTTTCAAACACATACAGGTCCATCCACAAATAGCTTGATAACGTCAGAAGAAATGCTTGGTAAAACAATATATTGCTATTATTGATTAGGAGCAGGGCAAATCTTGGTGATTACTACCTGACTTACAGACATTAAAAAGTCAGTGAGTCAGAAGATTATTAGCTCCAGATATTAATGGCTGTGGCAGAGTTATTGTCATAATGAGATGCTTTGGAATGAAAAACGCATCATTTATTGTTACCAAAACTACACATATAGAGCACTGTTTATATTTTTAAAACTTTTCCTCCAGAGTTTAGGTCGGTTTATCAGACAACAAAGATCACACATTAGGTTGGCACTTAGCACATACACCTGCAGACAACTTACCCTGATATATATATTGGACAACTTACTCTGACATATTACTATATATATATTTCTGTACCTGAGTCTCACAATAATCTGTGGGGTTGGCAGAGCGGCTGTTAAAATAGCAGAGCAAGAAAAAAAAATCTTGTGGAGCATAAATCATATTATGTGGGAAAATTAATTTTCCAATATCTATTTTTATACTTATTGATTGAAATATTAAAACACTTGAAGATATATTAGGTTAAATGTGAATGAAAATAAAATATCTGCTAAGATGGTACTGTGGCATCAATCACAGTTAGCAAAGCTATTCCCCAGCTTTTGGGACAATCCAGGGTAAATGGCACATTTCAGCAGAGACAGTTGTGGTAAGTAGAGCAAGGTGATAGCACTGCACCATCTTAATTAGACATGACACATTAGTCCAAAGAAATCTGAGAATTAAGGCAAATAGAGCCATCTTTAGCAGGTTCCTCAAAATAAGACCAGAATTAAAAGTTGTGTCATCAGAGCAGCAGGAATGCAGGAGCTAGTGGAAGCAGCTGACTGTTATCCCACATCACATTGACTCACAGGCCTCCTAGGGTGTATTTGGAACTTCACAAGATAGCGTTCAAAGGGGCTTTAAATGTTTGTTTAGGTTTTCCTTCCAAAGGCTCTTAGAAAAGAGAGATCCCAGAGAGCATAGATTCCTTAAAATCTCCAGGGCAGGAGGTAACACAAAACCCCTTCTCCTATGATTTATTCTTTTTAGCTAAGAGGCTGATTTAAAGGAGGAGCCAAAGATGTACTTCTAAGGGTTTATCACCACCATAGTATGGCACAGTGGCTGGCTGGGCAGGAACCACAGGATTCCTTAGGTCTGACTGCCCTGTCTCCAACGTGTAATGGGAAAAAGATGTGCAGCATTCTCTTAGCATTTTCAGAATTCCCTTCTGGAACCAAGGCCCTGCTCAAGAAAAATGGCTCTAGATGAAGTTTGAAACTCATAGGTGCTTCTCGACGAATAAGCAAGAAGGTTTCTAGCCTGGGCCACGGACACAGCCTAGGTACAAGTGAGTGTTGGAGAAGCTGCCTTCAGTGCCTTGGTCATCAGCCACAGCCATGGGCCTGAGGAAAGGGCTGCTGTGTTCCTGCTGATGCCCAGAAAAACAGGCTTATCACTGCCACAACCCAGCTCCACTTGTCCTGTTAGCTATGCTTATTATACTGCACTATATGGTCATCAGTACTTGGACACAGATAAAAAATGGCACGGAAAGCATTCTACATGGTTAGGCAGGGCAAGTTACTACAATCTCCAGTTGACTGCTAACAAAACTAACTGGAGAGTGAAATAACTGAACCTGAGGACACTGCTAGCAAACAACTCAGTTTCCACCCTTTAAGCCAATGCTTTCTGTCACTTATACACTTTCCTTTTGAACTGTGTCATGTGTCAATGAGGCAATCTGATAAAATAACGAACACGCAAGGGAGGAGAGCAGGACTTCCCCTTAGACTCTCCTCTCTAAGGTCTTTCTGGCGAGATCTTAAAATGGTCACTGTTTCCGTAAGAATTTTAAGCTGGAAAGGACAGAATTTTGTTGTGATTTTTAGGGGTGATGAAAAGGAGTAAATGTACATCTTTTAGTGTCTCCTATGGGATGTTCAGAATACATATCCACAGAATCTTTTGGGTGTTTATGAAAACTGGCCAGGATAATGGGGTTCTGCTATATGTCAGGATGGGGGAGAGTGTTCCTGGGAGACAGGTCTTGAAGGGTACTACATCAATAAAGGGAAATCACCTGTATGAAAATCCTGTCAGGTCACTGCAGTTATTAAACTACGGAGTCATTCAGGATGTTTCTTGTGAATAATGGAGCAGTTATTCTTATAAATTTTAGTTTTATTTTACTATATTTAAGCAGTATTTTGTTGTCCAGAAAAGCAGGAGCCCTGGGAAAGAGCTCCTGAAGGTCTTGTGAGACAGGACAAGGAAATAATAGTCAATGGGGCTGTTTACCTAAATGAGCACTGACAGAGTATTGATGACAACAATAGCTTACTTGGTCTTCTGATAAAGAGAAAGAAGCTAAATCCTGAAAAATATTTCTAAAGTCTTACTCATTACAGGGGGAATCAATGGTGGTAGAGAAACTTCAGCCCTAGTTTATTCTGTTCACTGTGAGTTGTTGTCACCATCCCTTGTGGAAAATTCCTGGAAAGGGAAAAGGTGATGATTCATGAGTAGAGGATTGAACATACTGGATTCTCACAGATGGGAAACCCAGAAGTTAGGAAGTGGCATTTGGCATCCATTAGTCTAGTTAATCCTAGTAGCCTAAGATTGTATTAATCAGGAAAACATACTTTTACTAGCATCAAAAATTGGAAAGGTAAAAATGACATTGCTGGAATGTAAGGTCCTGGGAGCCATCTTCCTCCCATTTGGGGCATTTTTCTGATAGCAACCAAGACTATGGAGACCTGCAAATGCAGTTTGCAGCTGCTGCAAGGGCAGCAGGAACCAAACTCTGGACTCTGGTGTCCAGCGACTGTGGTGTTGGTAGCTTTCTAATTCTGGCTTTTTATTGTCTGAGTTGTAGCTGGATGATACATTCTTGAAGTCAGGGAGCCTCCTGACTGTAAGGAGGCCAGTGTTCTATGAATCACACCCGGAAGCCCAATCTAGGGCCTGCTCCTCCGGTTCTTCTAATTTCATAAGCACCTCACTCTCTATATTAAATCCTTTCTGTTTAAAATATTAGAGGTTTCTGTCTTCTGTACTATACTGTCTGATGCACAGAGTACTAGGAAAAACAAGAGAGACCTACAGTAAACATGTTCTGTTGACATTTTCATTTCAGTTATAAAGAAATAAAATCTAGGTAAACAAAGAATTTACTAAAAAGAAGAAATCTGAATCAAAATTCTCTGTAACACTTAATACCAAGAGAATTGGCATGGTATCAAATTGGGGAAAAGTGCATGTCCCTAAGATTTATAATCCACAATTGCATAATACAGACTCTGAGAAACTTGCAATAAAGAAGTATGCTTAATTTTGCTTGCCCAAGTGTTTCCTAAATTCATTTCACAATGACAGTCATTATTTGGGAAATACTAATTTACTTAATTATTAGGGGAAAAGTATAGTGTCAACATAACTAAGAAAATATTTGACACATCAAAAACAAAAGATCAAAACGTACAAAGTGAAGACAGACACAGAAGAAAAGCCAGTAAGCAGTAAAACCAATAAAGTCTAAGTAATTGTTAATACAGTTATGAAATTTAGTATGCATATCAAGTAAAAGTTTTGGAAGGGAATGTAAAATAATAATAACACTATGAATTTATGTTCCTATATCATTTGAACAAAAACTAATAAATGGGATGGGGGAATGAAGAAAATAAGATAATTTTTATATCTTCCCCTGAGAGGGTCAACAGATTTGGGTTATTCTTGACCCAGACAGAAAAATTTGGGAAATAAACAAATGAGTGAATAAATGTTTAATGATGAGGTAATATAAAAGTACTATGATTAATAACATTCAAATCAATAAAGAGAAAAAACAAAACTTAACAGAGGAAAACAAATCAAGAACTTCAAATATTAGATGGTCAGTGTAAAACAAAACCCAGTAGTGACAACTCTAAGTGTAACAAGCAAAAAAGACTTATGCTGGCTTTTAAAGAAATTCAAATACATGCTCTTTATAAGACTGTATCAAACACAAAACCATACAGAGGGCATGAAATAAATCAAGGGATGAACAAAAATACGATACATGCAAACCAAAGAGAAGTAGGGGGTCTTAATGTCAACACTAAAATATAATTCAAAGTAAAAGAAACTAAGCAAAAGGGAGACTTTTATGTTGCTAAAAATTACACAGTAATGACAAAGGGAAGGGATACTATTTTCTCCCTCTGAGTAGTCCCCCTAATAAGTGTTAAGGTGCACCCCTCAGAAGTGCCTCTCCTTAGCTCTCATTTGTTCTTTCCACAGGGATGACTTACTTGATCAGTGAAATCAGAAAAGGATCATTCTGCATTCATGGAGTCCTCTCCTTGACACACTCACTTACCCACCTGAAACCAGCATGAGTTCCACATGGAAACCTCCATGAATCATACAATAGTAGAATTAAAGTCTGGCTTTGGAAAAATTCAGCCCCTTCCCACCCAAGCCATCCAACGAACAGTAAAACAGTGAACAGTAAGACAGTGTGCTTGCTATGCAGACATAACTGGAAGATACTCTCCCAAGCATGCTCTTCCAATCACATTGTTGTTCCTATCACTACTATTTAAAAATTCCAGGGCTACCGCCTTTTCTCATCCACCTTTATTTATGACTAAATAAAGTGAGTCAGTAGTGGAAAGTCTATTTTGGCTAGAAATTCAGTCCTGAATTAGAGAAGTCCTCTAATTCAGTGTAGCATGAAAGGAAGCTAATATTTCATCCTATCCAATCCAATTTAAGTATCTTTCTCAATTAGTTTATAAACTGGAAAGGAAAAAGTTATGGGTAATTAACACCCTCCAAACCTCCAAAATGGGGACCATTAACTTTATTGAAAATATATTAGATAAATACATAGGAAGAAATTGACAAAAATCACATTTTATTATCGTTTTTATTTGTAAATAAATAGAGATGGTTGGGGGCGGGGGGGGGGGTTTCACTATGTTGACCAGGTCTCAAGTGATCCTCCCATCTTGGCCTCCCAAAGTGCCAGGATTACAGGCATAAGCCACCAGGCCTGGTCGACAAAATAACATTTTAAAAGGGAAACAAACACTCTCTATTAATCTTTAATTGAGCAAAATGACAAAGAGCAGAACTGAAATTTGTATTCTACAAACAGAGGGTTCTCATTCTTTTCATGTATTCATGAAAAAAAAAAAAAAACCTACAAAACTTGATCATATACTAAGCCCCAAATACAATCTCAATAAATTTCAAAAAATGGCAATCCTACTTGTCATATTCTCTAACTATAGAAATAAAATCAGAAATTAACAATGTAAGACTATGGCAAAATAAAATTTAAAATGGATCCCAAATATCAAATAATCTTAACCATCTGGTCAAAGAGGTAATTAAAGTCACAGTTTAAGATACTGGAATTGTATCAGATGCTTCTGTGTACCACCTCATATATTCTTGGTCTCATCTCTGATTCTAGTTATATCTGTGGCAAATATTTCCACATAGGTTGCAAACTGTTTTGTAAATAGAACAGCTCACCTAAAGAGTTAGTCATACTCAGCACTCATGAATTATCAACTAGGAAGTGTGAGAAGGAGTCAATGGAGAAATACTTCTCCCCTTTGTCTTTTGAGAAGACAATTTAAGACACGCTCAGTACAATTCTCAGAATTTCCTTATCAATTCACTAATGCACACACAGATTGCAGTTCTCTTCTTTTCCTGTTTTTTTCTGGCCATCACTCATACTTTCTGGGATCACTTCCTTAACAAACTACCTGTACACAAGTTCTTATGTCAGGCTTACCTTTCCCCTTTCTGGGAACATAAGTAAGCCAAGTATGATCCTGAAAAGCAAACCCTCAGGGTGGTATCTGGAGCCAGGTGGTATCATTACCAGCCAGATAGCAACAAGAATCTCACTGTGATGGGATGAACTTCAGATAAATGAAAGATGATTTGGGACATTACTGCAGTAAGATTGCCTATAAGCACTGAATATATTTAACTACAGAATAAAGATTAAAGCAAATGCAGAATAAAGTATCAGAACGGGGTGTAAATGTTTTATGTCTTGATGGTATGAAAATTATAAAACTAATAAAAGTTGGGAAGAAAAAGGAGAAAAACATAGGAGCTATAATAAGTATATTGCTTTCCCTAACTGTAATAGTTTAGAGTTGAAAGGTATTAAAGCTGACAAGTAGTAGAAATATAAAAATATTTAACAGTATAAAGAATAAGAAAGACCATATTATATTATCAACTAAAATCTATTGTTGAAGAGAAGGAGTCATGAAAAAGAAACATGTTAATTTTCAACATTTCAGAATATGGAACTTATAGATACTGCCCAAAGTAATAGAAGACCTAGGAAAAAAACCGACAGACCTAAGAAAAAACTGAAAGACTTTTAATATGAGAAAAAAATACACACACACAAAGAAAAACCACATAGTAAACGACATTTTAAGAACTGCTAAAGCAGAGTACACAAAATAATACAATGGAATAAAGATCAAACTTATCTAAATATCAATAAATGTCAAGTTACTTAATTTATACATTGAAAGAAAGATTTTCAGACTGGATCACAAAACCATCCAACTCTGTATTTTATACAAGATACGCACCAAAAACAAAATGATCCAGGAAGGTTAAAAATAAATACTAGGCAAACACCCCTCAAAATAAAAACAGAATCAAGATCTTAGTATCAAAAAAGGTAGAATTCAGACGAAGAAGCAAGCAATAATCTATAAAAATAAAAATAAAGACTTTCTTAAATGGCACAATTTACAGTGAGGGTACAATTACGAATCTTTTATGCATCAAATAACCTTCCTGCATATTGAATAAAGCAACCATTACAAAAATTACAAAGAATAATAGAAATACAATCTACTAACATAATTCACCACATTACATTCAGACAATCACAGCCTATCTGTGGCCACCAAAAAGGCATATGAAAAACAACTGAACAGCCATTTTTTATTAAAAATACTCAAGTAAAATGGGAAAAGATGTATATTTGCCTAACAAAATAGATCTATCTCAGCCTAAAAGTCAGCATCATCCTTAAAAGGAAGAGAAGCAGAGCAACTAAAAAATATGTCCAACACAATTATGACCTCTGTTGCCATTATTATGCAATACTGTGCTAGAGAAAGAAGTCAATGCAATTAGCCAAGAGAAAGAAATCAGAGAGCTATAAAATGGAAATGAAGACTTAAAACTATCATTATCAAAATTATTATGTACCTGAAAAACTTAAAAAATAGCTTTTACATATACAAATACTAATGAGATATGAAAGACCTCAATAACAATGGCAACACAAAGGATTAAAAATCTACAGAATTACAAGAAATGTGTAAGACCATTTTGTTTAAAAGTTTAAAACATTACTAAAGTATAGAGAAGAATTAAACAATGGAAACATATACTACATTCTTTGATAGGTAGGCCAAACATTGTAAAAGCATTGATTTAATATTTAAATAAGAGCACCAAAATGTTTTTTAAAAAAGCTAAACGAAATGATACTAAAGTTTATAAGGCAAAGTGTATACATAAAGAAAAACTCTGGAAAACTTGGGATGAGTAATGGTGGAGAGTCTAGTCATTAAATATATTTTATAGTTTCAAACATTAAAATAGGGTGATACTGGCATATGAATAAATAGGCAACCAGTGAAACAGAATAAAAATTCCAGAAATAGATCCAAATACATAAAATAATTTAGTATATAATAAAGGTATAATTTCTAATCAAACTCAAAAGATAGGCTTTTTAACAAACGGTATCAGGCTAGTTGGACAGCCACATGGAAAAAATTAGTTAAAGCTATATTTCTCAGTGTATACATATGTATAAACTCTATAGAAAATAAAACTTAGGATGTTAGATAAAAATTAGAGAATCCTTTAATAACCCTAGAATAATTAAAAATAAATG
Organism: Sapajus apella; assembly: GCF_009761245.1. Lineage (NCBI taxonomy): Eukaryota > Metazoa > Chordata > Mammalia > Primates > Cebidae > Sapajus > Sapajus apella. The sequence continues at coordinate 69,222,117 of NW_022436946.1, read as the reverse complement.
ACTGATAAAGTTTACATAAAATAAAAAAGTAAGCATGGTAAAAAGAAAAAAAAATAACCAAAATCAAAAGATAAGAGATGATCTGGAAGAAAAGTTTTCAAGTCACATCACAGGTAACTGACTAATATATTAAATATATAAATCAGTCTTAGAGATAAAGATCAATAACCTAATGGTAAAATGGGGAAAGAATATGAATAGGTAGTTCAGAAGTGTATGGCTCTTAAATGCAATCTCCAATTAGGAGAAACGCAAATTTCCTTACAAATAATGAGCCATCTATCAAAAGGGTGTAACAGGCACTTATACTGATGTGTGTGTAAATTGGTTAAAACCATGTCGGATAGTATTGTAGTGTCTGTTAAACTAACAAATGATATACCTTCTGATCCACCAATTCCATTCTGGGAATTTCTCCCACAACTACACTTACACACATGTAAATGTACAAATTCATTCAGTGAAGCATTGTCTGTAATAGCAAAGACTGGAAGCAACCCAAATACCTCTCACAGGAGGACTGGTAAATTAATGCTGGCATATCCATAAAAATTGATTAGCATGAAGCTATCTCTTAAAAGTGAAGAGGCCTTTCTATGTAATGATATGAAAAGATCACTGTATTATTCTCCTAAGGCTACTATAACAAATTACCACAAACTGGTTGGCTCTAAAACAACAGAAATTAGAATATTCTCTTACAGTTCTGGAGACTAGGAGTCTGAAATCAAGGTGTTGACAGGGCTATATTTCCTTGAAAGGCCCTAGAAAAGATGCTTCCCTCTGAGCTTCTAGTGGTTGCTGGCAGTTCTTGGTATTCCTTGGCTTGTAGACATCACTTCAGTTTGCCTCCATCTTCACAAGGCACACTTCTCTGCACTAGGGCTTGATTAAATAACTGGATACTTCAGCTAGTCAAGTTGACATAAAGACTAACCATCACAATAAGAAATATAACTAATAAAAAGCAAATCAATATACACAATAGTGTATAAAATATGCCATATTTACATGGTGGCAAGAATGACAATTCATATTGTATTTGCATACATTTTGGAAGTGTCACTCGTTCTCAAGAAACTAATGAAAATAGGTTTTAAAAAATATTTATGTACATTCATAACTAGTTGATTAAAGACAGGAAAAGGAACAAGAATGTATTATATACATTTTCATATTTTGATTTCTCAATCATGGAGTATATTTCCTAGCCAAAATGTTTAAGAAAGAATATACAATAGTAAGATATGTGGTGCTGACACCGAAAAAAGGATCATTAGAACAAGATACAAAGTCCAGAAGTGTACATATACACACATACATACCACACACACACACACACCAAAAATGTCATTTCAGATGAGTTGGTTGAACTTTAATTTTATGTTCTTTTGCTTATCTATATTGTCTGTTTCCTCTATCAGCTTGTTTCTTTTGTATCAATAAACAATTTAAAATGTCTTTAATACCATTTGGCAAGTTTGGCAGAGGCAAACAAGCATCAAAGCCTTTTGAGAATCAAAAAGTTCCTCATTTTCCTAAAAAGATTTAAAAACGGAATGCCTCCCCTATTAAAGAAAACTTTTTTTCACCTTGAAGGATTTGCAGAGAGAGGAGAATGAAAAAGGGCTAGCAACTTAATTAACTGTACAATTCAGATATTAATGAAACTCAGAATTAACAGGGAGAAATGAGCATTAGGAAAACCATTTCCAAAGTGAAAACTGTTTGACAGGATCATTTATTTGTTATTATTGTTTGCTTTTGGCATACTGGGTAACCTTGTGCACACACGGCTACAAATTCTGCATATGTAGGATTGTGACAAAGATCAATATCTCTGGTGTAGATCTCTTTGTTTGCTAGATATGTCCATATAGATATCCCACTACAAATTCAACATGTTTGAAACAGAGCTACTCATGATTTCCTACCTTCTAAATCTGATTTTCTTATAGTTTCCATTTCAGTCAGGGTCGCTGTCATCTCCTCAGTTATTGGGGGACTCTTCTCTCTACCCCTCTCCCACATTCAATCGATTACTAAGTAGTATCAATTCTCTCTCATAAATAACTCTATGATTCATCTATATAGGATATTTCCACTGACTTTTTCATTATTTCTTATCTGCAATTCCTGAACTGTTTTAATCAATTTTCCATATTTGTATAGAAGTGCGTATTTCAAAATGAAAATCTTATGTCATATTGTCATCTAAAAATCCTCTTATGACTTCTAGTAAATTACATTATATAACAGGAGCTCCATAAATGCTTAATAACGAATGAATTAATGTACAACTGCAAGATGGGCAGATGTAGATTCAGGCATAGTTACTTTCATACTTATTAGCCATAAAATAATTGCTAGAAAAAAAGTCACCCAGATAAAGCCACTAGTCCTTAACCTCTGAAACAACTATTCATATCACACCAAACTATTAGAGGTGAAGGTCTGTTTTTCTTCATATGCCTCTTGATTTTATTTTACTAAATCAACCAGGGACAATGGTTGCAATTTATATAAAATTTTGAAATCAATTATACCAATAAATAATAATTAGGATAATTATAATAGGATTTCTGCAGGGCTATAGATACAGTTGAGATATATCAATTGAGATGCATTTGCAAATGGTGATATAAAATTCAGAACTTTTTCAGCTTCAAATTGATATATATTGAGCAACCCAAAGAAATGTTCTCCCTAAAATAAAAATGACTAATTCTCATCTACTAAATTGTTATTCAAAGCATATTCTTTATAAGTATACGTAAACATATTTCTGCAATACGAAAAGCATCCGGAGATATACAGCACTTACCTTGCTATAAATTTAAATGCAATCCTGACCTGTGTTTTTATGAATTAATAAAAATGTTATTTGGGCAATCTGAATTTTGCAGTTAATCAAGATAATTGTATCTTTAAGAGAGTATCCTAGCAATCTCTCAGCAGCTAAGAAAAAAGCCCAGCTGACAATATACACTGATTTGATTAATACTGCTGGACTCCATCAAACTCTGCAGTTAATCAAAAAGACACTTAAAACCAGAAACAGAAATTAAGTTACAGCTGAAAATGAGAACTACTAGTGAAGGGTACTAAGAGAAGAATTTCATAACGAAATGAGAACTCTTTACTCTGGAGCATGTTTATCAATAAGCAGAGTAACAAGGAAATTTATGAAGTTACGACTCCAGTGGGAGTGTCAAAACCAGTATATTCATTACTGTAAGAGATTGCTAGTCCCGTAGCCAAAATTACATTGGCGTAATCACAGCTTTATAGATATAGTCAAAACTTGCAATGCCACTACATTTTCACTGGCCTGTCTGTCCGACTGTATATTTTCTAGTGGAGATGGATTTTATAGAACCTGAGCCTTGGAGAAATATGCTTCTCCCTTCTACATTTGGAAGTAGACCTATTTTTGTCACCACCACTTCCCCACTTCATCATCAATATCAATATTTTATATGGCCTGATACTTGGTACCATGTAAACAGATTACAGAGAAACAGGTCTCTTCTAGACAATGTGGGTTTTGTTTTTGTAAGACAAAAATATAAATAAAAAGCCCAAAGAAGACATATGAAGACTTTGTATAGCAAACAAAATCCAAATTTGATTGACTGTTAGTTAATAAACACTTCCTCTAGATGTATATAGGAATGCTTGTTTATATACAGCTGTCTTCACATACACTGCGGAGTGGACACATGAGAAACAGAATACTTAATTGTCTCATTTTTCTTTTATTTGAAACTATTACTTGTATATTGGCTAATTTATTTTAGATAATTTTAATATTTTTTAAAGCTCAAGCATAGAACTACTTGACTGGACCATGAAGTACACACACACACTCACACATACTTTTCTCAAACTTTCAAAAACCTGAACATTTAAGAAACTTGTTGCATAAGAAAATGAATGTTCACAAAGAACGTCAAATTTAAATAACATTGATTTGTTTTTCTTGAGGGAATGCTCTAAGAATAATGTTTTGAAACTTTTTCTGAAGTTTGGGAATCATATTTGGGAAATAATGGAGGAATGCTATATGAACTACCCAATCTTTTTAGTGTTGATTGTTCTAATAGAATTTCTCTTTTGTAACTAGTTCAAAGTTTCTGACATGTCAACCACACAGAACTGACAGTTAAAGACCACAACTGGTTGCAGTCACAAAATGAAAAAGACAGTGGCTTCTTTGTAGTCCAGACAGTGTGTAGTGTGTAGAGGCAAAGATGAATCCATATACTGCACCTGCTCATTGTGATCACAAGCCCTAGATGCTAGATTTAAATATGGGAAAACCTTCCAGGGTAGCCATTTCTTTTTTTTTTTTTTTTTGAGACGGAGTTTTGCTCTTGTTACCCAGGCTGGAGTGCAATGGCGCGATCTCGGCTCACCACAACCTCCGTCTCTTGGGTTCAGGCAATTCTCCTGCCTCAGCCTCCTGAGTAGCTGGGATTACAGGCACGCGCCACCATGCCCAGCTAATTTTTTGTAGTTTTAGTAGAGACGGGGTTTCACCGTGTTGACCAGTATGGTCTCGATCTCTTGACCTCGTGATCCACCCGCCTTGGCCTCCCAAAGTGCTGGGATCACAGGCGTGAGCACCGTGCCCGGCCTGCCATTTCTTTATATAAAGGAACACCTACTCACCCCAATGAGTGTTACTTTAGAATAGTGGTTCTCAAATGAGCTGCATCAGGACCACCTAGAGGGTTTGTTCAAATACAGATTGCTGGCCCCTATACGCAGAGTTTCTCATATAGCAGGTCTGGAATAGAGCCAGAGAACTGACATTTCTACCAAGTTCCCAGGGAACATTGCTGCAGCTCTGTAGGTCACACTTTGAGAACTACTACTTAAAGTATAAAGTAAATTTATTTAAATGATGCTGAATCTGTTCTTCAATAGGAAAACATTAGTCACTGTCCAGGGAAACACCACAGTTTTCTGCCTAGGATGAAGGAGTACATGATATTAATTATAAAACTAGACTTGAGAAATATGGGCTCCATTTTTCTATATTCTAGACAGTGGTCATAATGTGTAAAGCAATAACACTAACAGATTTTCCTGGCCTATGTTCTTTGGTTGTATTGATTCTATTTCTCTACTGAAAATTGTTTTAGATAAAGAGTATGAAGGTTTGTCCTGATTACTTGGAACTACTCTGTAAGTACTTAGAGTAAATATTACAGATAAAACGGAGATTAGAAGCAAATACTGAGACTAAATTTAAGACTTGGGGGGAAGTTTTTATATAAGAAAAAAAGCCTTCAACAAACCTGTTTTTTCTAGATATACTCCCATCTCAGTAGCTGTGATTGCCTATGTAAAAAACTCTCAAGTTCTTTATATCTGGGTAAAGAAAAATGTGATATCTATAATGTGCTGAACAAGTAACTAACTTTTAATGTTTATTCCATATTTTGATTAAAATTTTTAATTAAAAAATATAGAAAATTTTTTGTATGTCAAAAATTCCTTCATCCGGGAATCATGCCTCCTCCATTTCACAAAAATCCTGTTAATTCTATGAAGTAGGTAAGAATAGAAATCCATCCTTTCCCTGCACAAGGATACCACCGCCACCCTTAATGCTAGGCACACAGCATAAACTGGGCCAATCAGACTTCTGCCAGACTAGAATTTCTTTTTTGGGGGGGTGTGGGGTGGGGGGAGGGGGTATGTCAGATAAAGGAATGATGTGGGTTCAAGCTACCAACTGCAACAACTGCAATATTATCAAATGTAAAGTTTATCTGAAAATGAGACCCAGCAGTGGACAGAGTAAGTACTATCATTTGAACCTCCGGATCCAACCACATTTTATTAAGCTTTCTGGATTTGAGACAAAAGTAATTTCCTTATTTTGCCTAAGCTAGTTTGATATGGGTTTCTGTCACCACTTAAAGACTTTTTAGACTAAAGCAAAAGTCTAAAACATTTCTTTAGATTTCTCACATTGAGACTATTGAACGTAATCTACTACCTGTGTGATTTCATGGGTAATCTATAACATATAACACAACCTGTTAGCTGTAACTGTAAAACTGGAATAACAGTATTTATTTGGAAAAAATCTGTGAGGAATAAAGCACATAAAAACACCAAATGCCATGCTGGGCATTCAGCAAAAATAACTGCTCTCCCTTTTTCCTGACTGTCTTTACAAAACAATAGCAGCTAACATTGGAGTGCTTCCAGTTCTAAGCAGTTTTCCCTGTATTAATTTTGAGTGAATTAGGTTAGATTACTACGAGATAGGCACTCTAGCCCTGTTTTATAAAGAAGAAAACAAAGGTGCAGAGAGGTTAAGCTGTTAACTCTCGCCTCTCCTTCTTAGGTCACTGAAGCTGTCTTCAGAAAATCCTTCCAAAGTTTAGTTTTTTAAATTCTTCTGTGGATTAGAAAACAAGCTCATCAGTTGTACTGCACATTTATTTATTTATTCATTATTTTAAAAATTTTTTTTTTAAGTTCCAGGATACATGTGCAGAATTTGTAGGTTTGTTACATAGGTATATGTGCAGCATGGTGGTTTGCTGCACCTACCAACTCATTCTCTAAGTTACCTTCCCTCACCCCTGATTCCCCAACAGGCCCCCAGTATGTGTTGTTTTCCTCCCAGATTTAATACTGAATAAAGGAGAGTTCTAAGTGCAGGTGTAAAAGACATAATATATTTAGTACAGAAGTTTTATGATAATTTGGAAGTTTAAAAGCTTTCTCTGCTTATGTCTTGTGCAAAGTATAGCATCAACGTATTACACATTCATACCTGTGTTCTATTTGTTCATATGTTTCCCTAAAAGAAACCCATAGTTAGGCATGGTAATAGCAGCTCATGTTTACTGAGTGCTTATAATGTACCAGGCACCTGCCAAGCATAAATCTCAGTATTTCATTTACTCATAACCACCATAAAAAGTATTATTAAAGACCAGTAACGGCTGAGCAAGCTATAGTCCAAGGACACACAGGGAAAAGTGCTGGGGCAGGGAAGGACCCTCACGCAGTCTGGCTCACTGTGCTCTTCATCCATGTTGTGAAGACAGGGGCCTGTCTGCTTTACTTTCCAGGCTGTCCTGCCACCTAACACAGTCCAGGACATTCAGGAAGCACTAGTGGTTAATTTTTTAAAATACTCCTAAACAGCCACCCGCGGTGGCGCGTGCCTGTATACAGTACCAGCTACTCGGAAGGCTGAGGGGGGGAGGATCGCTTGAGCCCAGGAGTTCTGAGCTGTAGTGTGCTATGCCGATCGGGTGTCCGCACTAAGTCCAGCATCAATAATGGTGACCTCCCGGGAGCGGGGAAACACAAGGTTGCCTAAGGAGGGATAAACTGGCCCAGGTCAGAAATGGAGCAGGTCAAAGCTCCCATGCTGATCAGTAGTGAGACCGCGCCTGTGAATAGCCACTGCACTCCAGCCTGGGCAACATGGCGAGATGCTGTCTCTGAAAGAAAAAAATTTAAAAAAAAAAACAAAAACATCCTAAACAGACTCGTTTGAACCCAGGAGGCGGGGATTGCAGTAAGCCAAGATTGTGCTACTGTACTCCAGCCTGGGCGACAGAGTGAGACTCTATCTCACACACACAAAAACAAAACAAAACTCCTAAATAAACGGACAGCAATTTCAAGTAATATAAAAGGAGGCTCTAACATAAGAGAGGTAAGTTTTATGTAGAAAGGGAAAACATTTTAAGGTAGATTCTTTATAATTTATGGTAACTTCTTTAATCCTAAAAAAAATCCATATTATCCCATAATACAAATTTCCCTTCCCCTTTTCATCAGGCAGATTTACATGCTCTATCCAACTAACGACTAGTCAGGGATACCAGAAGCCGAAGCCGAGTATCTCGGAAAATGAGATGGAAGAGGATGATCAGAAAAATAGCAAGTCTGCCATGAAATAAGTTTGTGTTCATTTCACAATTCGGTTTAATCCTTTTTGCCCTCACCTTTAAAAAAAAAAAATTATGAGCAATACGTGCCATTATGACAGCCATTAAGGGTGAAAGGATTAATTAAAACTATAATTATCTGATAAGACTAGCATACTGTCTAACCCGATTTAGAGCAAATTCATCTACTTCAGCTAAAAATACTGCACATAAAAAAAAAAAAAGGTAAAAATGAAATAAAAATTAACCCTGGGTTAATTTCCACTACATATATTCTAAGTAACCTAGGGTTTCACTCAAATAAAGAGTCATAGTGCATTTTTAATTTTTATTAATAAGAGTTCTGAATACAAATAAATTTAACAACATTTAGAAAAAAAAATTTACCCTCTAAGGTTTGTTCATAAAGAAAAACCTGTTTTGTACATTTTAATCTCCAATTTTAATGCTTAACACCAAAATGCCTTTAAGTCTATAACTTAACTTTAGGTTTAATTTTAATAATTCTGTCTTGTTGTATCTGGTTAAAGAGATCATCAGGTAGAAAAAAAGCAAAAATCTAATTTAAATGATCTGAATAAAAAACTTAGCTAATAAGTTTAAAAAGCTTTTAAAATAACCTAAAAGAATACTTTTGGCAGAAAAATTAGCAGCTATGAACAAAATTAACATTACATAATAGTATTTTACCAAGAACTGCATTACAAATAATAGTTTTACATATATTAGAATGATTTCTAACATATTAAATGCTTATACATATCAGACGTAAAAATCTATTAAGACAACTTTTTAATATAGCTTAGCACTTTTGAGATTCTGTTCCCAATAAATGAAAGGAACACAGTTTAGAAGGTGATAGGTAGTACATCTTTTAATTTAAGAGACCTAACCAGCTTAAGTCTTGTCAAATAGTCATGCAATGAAATTCAATAATATGAATTTACAAGAACTCAGAATAAAACAGTAACTCCCTCCCTTCATCAGCATGTATGCCTGGTATCAGAAATCGTACTAGAAGCAAATGCTACTAAATTCTTGAAAAAAACAGCTCACTTTAGAATAAGTGCCAATCTAAATTTTTTATTCTTCTCAAAACACTATTTCCACCACTCCTCATTTTAACAGTGTTTTCTCCTTGGTTGGTGGTATATTATTGCTTTTTAAAGACCAATCATACCCATCATGATCCAAGGTCATCAACTTCTCTACAAGCTGAAGTGAATTACAAACAGCCAAAGATCAATGCATTTAAACAGAAAACTACCCACTCTAGTCAGCAAGGCGGAAGTCCTATCTCTAGAAAACTACTATCCAAAGTTGCTTTAAAATTAGTCCTAAAGTCCAATAGTATTACACTATTGTTGTCTCCTTGGTTTGAGGACAAATCTTAAAAGTATTAACATTTCCAAATTATATTACTCTGGAAACATAATTGAACTGAAGATCTTCCTATAATATATTGGGATAAAGTTTCTTCTATTCTTTGTAGTTGGTATGTATTTCTTCTATTCCTTGTATTTGGCATGAAATCTTACACTCAGTCACTGAGATACAAAGAGTGCAGGAGAACAAGGAGAGGAATTACACTGTATCCAAAGTTCTGGGGGCTATGACAGAGAGCAACTGTCCACGCAAAAAGAGAAATGTCTTCTGAATGCAATCTAATATTCTAAAAGAACTGTAGGCAAGTGATTTCAGTAAACACTGTAATTTGGAAATGAGCAGTGTTTAGCTGTGGGTACTTTCAGAGGAATGGGATATCCCAGTGTTGTGATGGCTATCACTCAAGAGTAAGTAGCTCAGCACTGCCATGTAAGATAGCGATCCCTGGCCCTATCCATAAAAGGAAGGGCTCCTAAGAAGCACTGGTTCTCTACCACGTGGAGCTACACTTCCCAACACAGACTTTTACCCTTAATTTTCATTCAACAATTAATGAATGGGAAGACTGTATTTAGCTCAGTGAGAATATAATCAAAAATAAATATATAAATAGGTATAAAAGTAGAAAAGATATACAATCTCCAATGAAGTTAAACTTGCCATAGTACTGGATGAAGAGTTAAAATCTATTTCATTTTTCAAGATACATTTTTATTTTTGGTTTCATTCAAAAGAGCCTCCTTCATTCTTGACAAACTATCTATGTGGTGTATGTATGATCTACTTCTTTTTAACTGCATTGTATTTAGCTATTAAAACTCATTCCTTAATAAGGACTTTTTTAGCATTAAAAAGTCTAAATTTAGTTTATAATAAATACTGTATTAAAATCTTTCAATATTTACAATTAGAAAAAATGTATAGTCAGTCATCTCAGTGCTACTTCTTCAATTTCATCTTCTACAGAATCAACTGCTTTAACTGCTGGTTTATTGTCTGCTTGTTTTAATTGGTGTCTATTTGGATTAAAACTTCTTCCTTCACTGACGAAAAAGTCTTCATCTTCATCATGTTCTTCATCTCTGCTGCCTTTATCCCCAGGGAGAAAATTTAGAGGATCAAAGTCTCCTTTGCTGGAAGCCATAGAATATGGGTCACTGCTTTTGGAGGAAATAGTGCTGCTATCACGGGCACCAAATAGCTGTTCCATCAAATTAGCTTTTTTCTCTTTTCTTGTAATTAAATCTACACCGTCTTTACTAAATTTTTCCATACTATTTCTTTGGAAATCCAAAAAACCACTTTTTTGGCTAAACGGATTTGACCTCTCTGATGTTTTTGCAAACGAAGGCACATAACTACCAAATGCAAACTCATTAGGGGAGGCTGGACTTACATTTCCTGAATTCTGACCTCCTTTTGGAGTTGAGAAACTGGTGTCTTGCAAACGATGCCCATTAAATAACCTCTCTGAGGATTCAGAGAACATGTAAGTTTTGGGGCTTCCCTCTGGGGAGTGTAGTTTTGATTCAAAATCAGGTAACAATGGCAAAAGAGGGTATTTTAGATTTCGAGAATCTTGGAGTTCTCTGTCAATTTCATTCAGTTTAGCAAGTAGCATTTCTCTCTTCAGTCTTTCTTCTTCCTCTCCTTGCAATTTATCTGTATTCTGAATTTGATACATTCCTAGTTGGTACTTTCCAGTTTCCCATTCTGGCTTTTCTTCTCTTTGCAATAAAGATGTCTTTCCTTTTTGCTTTTTATCAAGTTCTTCTCTTTCCCATTCTGTATGAAATCAAAGTTTTTAAATGGGGTTTTGTAACGGTCAATATTTTTAAATAGGAAAACTATCAAATTTCATAAAACAACCATATTTACTTTGGGTATTATAAATCAATGGAGAAAGGACATCATAAATTTTATTTCTATACTTGATATTCTGGGATTAGAGAATAATATATTTAATATGTATTACATTTACAATTCTCATTTATAAAAAAATTTGTTCTTCAAGGTACTGGTAGAGAAGAAAGGTTCTCTGCCTATTTTTTTATAACTAATATAATGCTGTATGGTGGGAATGGATGGATGGATAGACAGAACAAAGACTCTAAACTTAAAAATAAATGAAACCTTTAGATGTCATATCCTGAGATGACTTATGTGGTATTCTGACAGAAGATACATTAACTTGAATCTAATTAAAAGAAAACGTCAGACAAACTCAAAATGAAGAACATTATATTTTTAAAAATGGGTCTATATTCATCAAAAACGTTAATCTCTCACACACATTCTCTTTTTCCCTTCCTCCCACTTTATATATGTAACAAAAATCTCCAGATCAAAGACGACTGAAGAGATATGAAAACTAAACGTAATTCATAAACATGTACCAGAGGGAAGGAAATGCTATCAAAAACAATATTGTATCAACTGACAAAATCATGATATGAATGATTAGATAAATGTGTTGCATCAAAGTTAAATTTCCTGAAGTTGAAAACTACATTAGAATATGATATAAGAGAATGTCCTAGTTTGGGGAAATATACATGGAAGTATTTAAAGGTATATGGGCATGAGATATACAACTTACTCACAAATACTTTAGATATTCTTACCATTTTAATTTTGAGACCACTTCCAAATGAAAAAATCATTAAAACATGTAAGAACACTACACGTATAGTAACTTCGGTAAATGGCATCTGAATTCTACTTCAGCTGAATTTTCTGAATGTAACTCGCCCTTATTCCCCAACCCTAAATAGCAAATTATTTACAGTGTTCAATTTTTTTCTATCCTTAATAACTTTATTTAACTGTTTATGGCTCCTGATATGCCATCCCCTACCACTGTATCCACCTTTCTTTGTTCTACCTAAACAATTCACAGTTAAGTTGGAAGATATTAGAGGATGCTCACTCTTTCTTTCCCAAGGGATGCTGACTTGTTACATGCTTAAACAAACTCTTTTTCTTACCATCCTCCAGCTTTTCAACCTCCTGTTTTACAACATGGAGTTCTTGATCTTTAACAGATTTTTCTTCTCTTTCCACAGTTGGGTTTAGAATCCCTGCTTCTCCATGACTATCTTGCTTTTGAGATTCCAAGTCCTATTATATATTTAAGAAAATGCAAGTTTACAAATTACAGAAAATTGGAACTAAACATCACAGGTTTATCCATTAAACATGATTACCAACTAAGTTAAAAATTAGTACAAAATTTCAATTAGTAAATCAGTAAATCACAAGTTACCACTTGTGATTAATACTTCAAAACACACAGGATTATTTCAGTTAAAATGTTAAAGAAGCACTTATAAGACATATAGAACCAATATTACTGAAGTAAAGCCAAAATAGTACATAAAATTCTGAAGAGACCAGTTTCTGAAGTATCCTTGCTTTGTGCATTTTCACAAAAAATCTGATTAATTCAGTTAACCCGAAATGGCTATTTGCCAAATATATGGATCAACTGAGATGTTGTTGAACTACGACATGAGCAGTGACAATACTATGCCAAAGCATCCAATTAATATATTTTATAATATTCAAATCAAATAAAAATAGTATAAACTTAAAATTCCTTGTTTCCTATGGTAACTTTCGCATATGTGGGTAATTTTTCTTAATAAAAGTAAAATATCTATTATTAGTTGTGGGAAGTAAAAAATTCCTCTTCAAAATTTCCTTTCTTGTTAAAGAATAAATCATTAAGTGTGCTAATAACTTTTTGTTAAGCCCTATCTGATGTAGCTGTTAGACATGATTATAGGCATGTAGTACATTTTAGGTCTTTGTACTTTAACCAAGATATCTGTGCTGGACGTGCTCACAGGCATGTCCCAGCTTGTAGCCTATGCCCCTTCCTTATTTGAACTTCTCCATTGCTTTTACCTGTTTAGTAAAGTTTTAAGTTGTTTGTCATTTGGGTTTTAAATTGTGAGGTCTGGCTCCAGCCAACAGAGATCAGACATAGCAGTAAGGATAACCACAAATGTGTAAGGGATAAATATGTCTGCTCTGCTTTGTTCACTGTATTCTCACTGCAAGATGGCTAGTGAGGGTACCCTTCCTGCAGTGCAGGAAGTAAAAATTGCTTTGTTAAGAGACCCTTTGTCTCAATGCTAATTTTTCTTTGCAGTACCGAGCATCTGTTTTCAACATTAGTAAAGACTTGTCTAGTAGAGAACTGTCCTCTAGTATCCATTTTCATCTTCTTCCTTTTAGTAACAGAATCCTGTGAGTTTTAGCAGGACACAGAGATGCTTAGCTGGAGACTACATTTGCTACCCTCCCTTGCAGTTAGAAAGGACTAACGGGAGGTGAGTGGAAGTACATGTGCAATTTCAGATCACATTTACAAAACCAAAAGCTGCTTGCCGCCCTCCACTTCCTTGTTACCCTTTCCCACACAGGTGGCAAGCCAGTTCCAACCATACAGAAGAGGGCTACACTCTTTAAAATGGAAGATCAACAAGACAAAGTATGACTACCATGAAACAAAGCTGTCGACCAACTGTGAACTACGAACTGACTTCAGTCTATTACGAGAGAAAGAAATTTTTATCTCACTTAAGCTACTCTATTAAGTATTTTTCCAATAGCAACTTAGCTTGTACTCTAAGCTACCATTTGCTGAGGCCCTTTACAGTGGCAGGCTCAGTCTCAAGAGCTTTATAAACTTCATGATTATTTCCAATTTCATGTAACTACAAAAGAAAGAAAAAATAAAAAATTTCATGATTACTCATTGTCATAACCCTGAAAAGCAATCCACCCTCATTTTATAGATGAGAAACAGGCTCCAAGAAGTCACACAACTAAAATGTTAGAATTTAACTAAAATGAGAGCTAACTCTAAGGCTATACTATTAATACTCTTTTTACTGTATCAGGTTTCAATCTCTTCTTTTGAATGTAAATGGTTAGGTATATAAAAAGAATAAATTTTTAATCCTTTTAAAGTTAGTAATTACTTTGTTATTCTTCACTTTGCCATTTCAAAAAGACAAATCAACATGAGCTAGTCTCAATAACAGTACAAATCTGGAAAGACACTTAACAGATACAACTAACTTGTTGGAATTATCAAGCAAAAATAAACAAATAAAAAACTAGAATATACAGAGGAATCAAATCAGTCCAGCCTTTCTGTTTTATACCACAAGAAGAAATCTCAGGGTCATTGGGAAACTTAAATAAGCTATAAAAATATACCATTGTATGAAATATGCTAGGTTGCTGATATGTTGTTATCTTTGGAGTTTAAGTTGTAAACACTGAAGATAAAACTCTCTTAGAAAAAGAGACTTTCCAGTGATTCAGAATGACGGTCCTTTTAAATGAAAGTCCAACACAGACCCCTCGAATTCCACTCTAATTTGAACAGTGTAAGGTCAGATTCCATTGCAATTACCTTGTTCATTATTCAGTCAGTTCACATGTTAAATTCTCCCATATAGCAGACCAAAAAAAAATTAAACCTAGTCAAATTCTAACAAATCATTGGAAAACTACTATTACTTGCTACTAAACATAAAAGCACTGAAATGTTTTCCAAGTCTATCTCTGTATATAAGAGAAACTTAGAAAGCAAATTCTTTTCTTCTGCCCCCAACCCAGAAGGCACAATCAATTTTTTCTGAAGCACCTGAAATATGTGATGTAAACTAAAAGAGTGAAGCCAAAGGAATTTTATAAAATACATATGATACCTTTTTCCCTTCAAAAACGCTAGCTGCATATTCATATAGACATACTACCAGCTTCATTACTAAAATTTTGCAATGTTTGATACTGTGTTTTTAGGAATAACTTCAAATCGAGTTTGGTATATAATCATACTGCTAAACTCACCAAAGTAAGATGTTCTGGTTTTTCCCACTTGTTTTCATAACACATAATTGTTTCTGGTGTTAAAGGATATTCTTCTGGCTTGAAGTCTTCCATGGTTTGTACTCCTTTTGTACACAGGTCTGTAAAATCACTCTGGCATGCAACTACCATGAAAATTATTTTTAAAAATTTATTACAATGAATAATGTTAAAATATATGGAATTCAAGCGGCATATATATGTGCATGTGTGCGTACATATACACGTACATTTAAATGATGAATATGTATATTCACCTATATATTCATTATATAAATGTAATGCATGTTTTGCTCAGCTTAGTTAATACTCACTATTACTATTTTTGTTTCTAGAATTAACTGGCAATTATATGATTTGGCGACAATTCTGAATATAAATGCTATAAAGCTTTTGCAACGTTTATATTTTTAAAATTTGCAATTCACATGAGGGAAATTATACTTTTGTTAAAGTAAAACTACAAATAACAATACAAAGTATTTATAGGTGAAATCAACTGATATCTGAGATTTACTTTAAAATACTCTAGAAAAAAGTGGAAAAAATAGATGAAATAAAACTGGTAAAAAGTGTAACTGCTAAAGCTACATGATACATAAATGAAAGTTCATCATATTACTCTCTCTACTTTGCGGTATATTTGTGTATTTTCAAAAGCATTTTAAAAATTATAAGGAAATTTCAAAAAGTTATGTAAAAAAAATTTAATAGCCTCTCTTTAAGGGAAAAAACTGAGAAAATTGAAAAGGATTCTGAAAACTATTAGGTAATTTAAATTGCAAAAACTACATTTATTTTAAATATATTTCAATGAGGTTCTTTTCCTTCCCTTTCACTTCAGAATTAGTGTACTACCACTAAATAATAGCAATAATATTAGGTTTTGAACAATAATAGCTACTATACCATTTTTTCTTAATGAAAGTTCTTTTTCTTTATTTGGAGAGGACTTTGGCAGACGATTAGAATATATATTTTTTATATCCAGTTCTCTCTCCTTTTCCTGAAAACAAATGCAATACAATTGAGGAAACAGAGTCTCAGTTTAAAACACAACAAAACCCTCACTTTGTCATCTGGTATTTTCTTACCATATTTAAAGATATCTGGTTCACTTTCCTTCTGCAACTACCAAACTATAGAAAGAAATGTCTCTAGTACACTGAGATTAGGACAGAAAAATAATTTTCCCTAAAAAGTCCAATATGTCCTGGAAATTAAAAAAAATTAAGGTAAATTTCATTTTCTACACATTCTTACCTGTTACAGCTAGTACTGTCTTAACTGAGACACAAGAGACAAATAATTTAGTTAGTATCTCTCAAATATAATTTCTGAAATATTGATGAGTTAAAAATTAGACCATTCTTTTAAACACAGGCATACTTTACCATTTTGGGGCTGTGGCTTTTCTGCACATTTAAATAACAAAAAGAAAACATCATTATATATATATATAATTTTGCACAAAATTAATGAGTTCCACCTAGAACGCATTAATGACTTCTACACAGAATGAAGAATGCCTGTTTTAACAAAATTAAGTAATTTGAATGCTTTCTCTAAACACTGTGAATATGAAGAGCATCATTTGAAACTACTTAAAAAATAGTCAATCATGGGATGATGTGAAGAAAAACACTGAATTATTCAATCACGCAACATAGTGAAGCTCTAGTTCCCATAATTTTCTTCTATGATTTTACAATTTACTTCAGTTACATCATTCCTATTGGTGTATTCAGTGTTCCATCTTTTGTCTTTGCTTTTAATTTCACTTTGTTATATTGATTCTACCAACAAATCTTTTCTAAGTGCTAAAGATAATAGAATTTTAAAAATTATATTGTACCAACTTACAAATATGAAATAGTATTTAGTGTTTTAAAATATTTAATTTTCATCTAATACACATTATAGAAAAAAATAATGCAGTTTAAAATACTTACTTTTAATTTGTGACATAGTCGCTGTACCTCCTTTTGAAGACCTTTATTTTCATCATAAGCTTCATATGCCCTTTTCCTTTCAGCAACCAACTGTCGTTGAAAGCTGTTAGTACTCAGCTCAAGATTTTTTGATAGTTCCTATATGTACAAACACATAAAAAGCAGTCCTTAAAAGTAAAAAAGAATCCACCAATAAAACATAACATATGGCAGTGTCAAAATGATGTTTTTAGTGGTGCTGTACAAGACATACAAATCTGACTGAGCACAGCATTCATGTACCTAAACTGGGGAACAGATTTACCAACAATTTAGTAAGGTATCTAGCCTATCATTCCTATTTCTGCTTTTCATAATAATTTGTAAATAAATTCTTAAGGCTGGGATGGTAGCTCATGCCTATAATCCCTGTACTTTGAGAGGCCGAGGTGGGAGGCCTTGAGGTCAGGAGTTCACTTAAGACCAGCCTAGACAACAAAACAAGAACCCATCTCTATAAAATAAGAGTTTAAAAATTAGCTGGGCAAGGTGGTACCTGCCTGTAGTTCCAGCTACTCAGGAGGCTGAGGCAGGAAGATCACCCAAGCTCAGAAGTTAATTTAAGGCTGCAGTG
The DNA here is from genome assembly GCF_009761245.1 of Sapajus apella. Lineage (NCBI taxonomy): Eukaryota > Metazoa > Chordata > Mammalia > Primates > Cebidae > Sapajus > Sapajus apella. The sequence continues at coordinate 69,204,343 of NW_022436946.1, read as the reverse complement.
AACTATGATTGCGCCAATGAACTGAAGCCTTGGTGACAGAACAAGATTATCTTAAAAAAAAAAAAATCTTAAGCACACCCACATTCCTTGGGCTAATAATAAGATACCAAGACAGCTAAAATTACAAAGCATTACTAAAGCTGTGGAGAGTACCTAGAGTAAATCATCTCTAGATAAAAACAACAGTCATTTGCATCCATGGTCTTCAAACATGTTCCACCAAGTTTATAAAATAATTTATGTTAATTTATTTTCTTTTAAAATAACAAGTTGTCAAGACACCATTTCTAACTTGTGGGGTTTTTTTAAAGCATTTTATAGACAGACAGACAGATTTATTACAAATATAATAAATGTTTATTATAAGTATAAATAAAATCACAAAGAAAAGTAGAAAATAAAAAGCAGTTACAATCTCATTACCTTGTGATAATCACTGCCAACATTTTGATGTATATAATTTGAGACTTTTATGTTTCTTTCTCACTAAATAATACCATAAATACCTAAGTCAATATACTATAATAACACAATATTTTTTCAATGGACTAGTATTGCACTTTGTAGATTATCATAATTTAACTAAATTCTGCTGTTCAATATTAGGGTGCTTCCAATTTTTCCTAGAGTGAACATCCTAATATTAATAACCTTAATCATTTATTATTGCCTCAGGGTAAATGTTAAGAAATAAAGTGTCTTAGACTTTATCTAAATCAAGAACTCCTGCTCTCTGAGAGGAATCATTAAGCAAATGAAAAGATAAGCCACAGATTAGGGAAAATATGTGCAAATCACTGATCTGCTAAAGCAGGGGTCCTCCACCCCTGGGCTGAAGACTGGTACTAGTCAGTTGCCTGGTAGGAATCAGGTTTGCACAGTAGGAGGTGAGTGGCAGGAGCGAGCACTACAGCCTGAGCTCTGCATCCTGTTAGATCATCAGCAGCATTAGGTTCTCATAGCAGCATGAACCCTATTGTGAACTGTGCATTCAAGGGTTCTAGGTTGTGCTCTTCTTATGAGAATCTAATGCCTGATGATCTAAGGTGGAATAGTTTCAGCCTACAACCAACCCCCTCAACCCCATCCATGGAAAAACTGTCATCCACGAAATCAATCGCTGGTACCAAAAAGGTTGGGGACCACTGTGCTAAAGGACTTGTATGAAGAACTATACAGAGTTAACCCTCTGTGTCTGTAGGGGATTGGTTCCAGGACTCCTGTGGATACCAAAATCCAGGCATACTCAAGTTCTGCAGTCAGTCCTGTGGAACCTGAGTATATAAAAACTTGGTCCTCCACATCCAAAGGTTTCACACACTGCAAATACTGTCTTTTATTTCTGCATTTGGTTGTGGAATGTGGAACCTGTGGATATGGTGGGCCGACTGTGTTTATCGAAAAAAAAAAATCCTTACATAAGTGGACCAACACAGTTCAAACCCGTGTTGTTCAAAGGTCAATTATATATTACATCTAAACATCTATATCTATCGCACAAAATTCAGTAACATGAAACCAGAAAGCTTAGCAAAAAAAAAAAAATGGAGGATATACATAAACAGGTAATTCACCAAAAAGATATCCAGAGACAAAGGATACACAGAACAATGCTTCACTATCTTAAGTCATAAATGAAATACAAATTAAAGCCACAATGTCTAAAATTGGAAAACATAAGCATACAAAATGGCAAGGATGTGTAGCAACCAGAACTGTCATACACTTTTGTTTTGGGAATGTATAATCGTTATAACCATTTTGGAAAACACTTGACAGTAAAACATATATCTACTATGTAACACAGTCATTCCACACTTAGGTCTTTACATAGGAGAAATAAAAGCCAGTGTCTCTACAAAGACTTCTGCATGAATGTTCATAGCAGCTTTATTTGCAAAAGCCAAAAACTGGAAATAATCCAAATGTTCATCAATGGGATGGATTAATGGGTAAATGAAATGTCATATATAGTTATACAATAAGGGTAGTTACCACTCAGCGATAAAAAAGAATGAACAGTTGATGCTTGCAACAACATGTTTAAATCTCAAAATAATTTTGTTAAATTAAAGAAACCAGGAATAAAATAATACATACTATATGACTCCACATATATAAAGTTCTTAAAATGCAAACTAATTTATAGAGACAAAAAGTAGATGAGCTGAGGAGTTGTGGGCAGGGATTAGTAAAAGGGAGGGAATACAAAAAGGCATTAAATAATTTTTATAGATCATAAAAAACAGTAAAAACAAGTGTGTACATTAAACACAATGAAGCTTCTGGGTTGACAGAATTGTGTACAATTTTAAGGCTTTGAAAAGCATTACCGAAATGCCCTCAAAAAAGGCTGTAACAATTTACATTCTCTTTGAAAGTCTAATAGCCTTTATTTTACTAGATTCTTACAGTAACAGGATACTGTAATTCTTCAATCCATCAGCTTGGCCTTAAAAAGGATACAATTATTTTAATTTATATTTCTTTGATTACTAATAAAGTTAATTTTCATGTTTATTGCCCATCCATATTCTTCATGAAATGTTTTTGTAATGTAGTGAGAATCTAAAAGATAATGTCAAAATGAGGGAAAAGCAAACAGAAAAACAAAACAAGCAAAAAAGTTAGGAATTTTCCAGAATTGAAGATACAATGAGAGATGAAGTTGGAAAAAGCACCATGATAAAGACTGGATCAGAAAGGAATCATCAACAGATGCTAAATTTTGATGAAGAACAAGATATTTACATATTCTTCAAACAGCTCCACATAGACTGCTTATCGATTCACTATAAGAGAAGGCATAGTCGATGTATAAAGCTTGTTAGACAAGCTGAGCAACACTTTGGCTAGGAGATCAAAATTAACATTTCTAGTGAAGGTCAGGAGACATGTGCCTCCAGATGTCACATATAAAGAAGGAAAATAATATCACCTATTCAGTATTCTCACCAAAAATACAAAAACCCCAGTCTATACACAATGAAACACAATGAAACCTAAGAGAAATGCAAAGTTAAGGATATTCTATTAAATGAATAGGGGTAGAAAGCTGTATGCTTCAAAAAATGAGAATGTCATAAACAAAATAAAAGTATGTGGAAATGTTCCAGATAAAAGACGACTAGAAAACTTGACAATTCAGTACAATACTTGACCTTAGACTGGATCCTATACTGGAGAACAGAAAGTACTATAAAAGATAGGATTAAGTCAACTGAAAAAAACTGTACTGTAGACAGTAGATTAGAGGAAGTTATAAGTGTAAATCATAGTGTAACCATAATTTTACTATGGTTCTATAAGGGCATAATCCCTGTTCTTAAAAAATACACATTGATGTATTTAGGGTTAAAGGGCACAATGTATGCAAGTCACCCTGAAATAGTTAAAAAAAAAATTATATGTGTGTAAGTGCATATGACACAGAGGCCACACAAGAGATCATTTGTGCATATTATAAGACAAATGGGATAAAATGTTAACAGATAAATCTGGGTAAACGGTAAAGAAGTGTTCTTTATACTGTTTTTGGATTTGTGACTCTATAAACTTGAAATTATTTCCATATAAAATATTAATTTAAATAATCCTATCCTTTAGATATTTTGGAACAAAACAAGAAACCATCAAACTTAATGAGAACGTGTTTAAAAAAAATACCAGCGCTAAAAAATACTCCATTCCAAATCATAATAACCCTTAACCTGGAATCCACCAAGATCCAGTGAAATTATCATTGAAAAGTGAAGATAAAATATATTCAGACAAATACTAAAAAATGTTGCCACTCAGAAGCCCTCAGTTAAATATATATTTCAGTGAGAAAGTGAACCCTGAAGGAATAATAATGAACAATGGTGACATGTAAGAAATAATGGTAAACCAATACTGTTAAAATATCAAGGAGAAATATTTTAAAAATTAAAAATACTGTTAAAAATTAAAAGACTGAGTAGAAAAAAAAACAAAAAAGCAAAAACAAACTTCTAAATGAGCACTAAATTCGCAAGATTTCAAAGGTGAAATCTAACAGATTTTAAAAAACATATCTCTATCTTTTACTCTCTGTAAAAGAGAACAGAAAGAAGGAAAAACTCTGGAAGTCATTCTTTAAAAGAATTTTTATAAGCTTGATGTCAGTAGTGGAAAAATAAAATCGTACACCATTCTAAAATATAAATAGTGTTGCAAAAGTCCCAAACAAATATTAGCAAAAGGAATTCAGCAATATGTAAAAATTGCGTCACAGCTAAATAGCATCACTTACAAGAAGAAAAGAACAAGAGTAATTTCACATTCAAAACAATCCACAATTTAAAACAAAAACCCTGGCAAGCCAGTAGTAGAAGAATTTTTTTTAAGACATAAATACACAAATTCACAGAAAAAGATCCAGAAGGATCATACTAAGATACTAAAAGTGGTGACATCTGAGTGGTAAGAATGAGAATGTTTTTGTCTTTTAATTTTTATCTAATTAAAAAAAAATACATATACTAATAAGAAACTAAAAGTTTCTAAAAATGTTTAAATAAAAATTAAAATGCTTAAAAATATATATATCTAACAACTTCAGAAGAGTAGTTACTTCTGAGCAGGGAAAGTTGTAAAAGGATGTTTGGAGAAAGGATATAGGGAAACTTTAATGTAAGCAAAAACAGCAAAATGTCAAGTAATTACATGAATGTTTTTAAATATTCTTTTTTTGTATATTCAAAATATTTCATAAAAAATTAGAAGTACTTTAAGAAATTGAAGAATCTAAATGGATAAATGAGAAAATGGAAATAGTAGTTATCTTTGGCTGGTAGGACTATGAATATTTTTTACTCACTTTAACTGTAAAATTTCAAAACATCTTTAAACAAACTGTTTAATAAAATAAAATTTAAAATACTTAACATTTTTTCCAAAGGACATATCATAGAATTCTGTCTTGTTAATGGAAAGAAATAAAGGATTAACATAATTTAACAATTTTTGCGAGCACACAAAGGATAAGTGATTTTACCTTCATTTATTTTTTATTAATTAGTAAAGGATTATATATTTAAATAATATTGCATTTGTTAAAATAAATCTATCAATGTCAATTGTTTTAATATCTGTTCAGTGTTATTATAGCTCAATTCTAAGCACTCAAATCCTTGTGTAAGCAAGGACCCTGAAGGTCATGAGTCCACCTTACAGTAAATGCTTTTTTACAGTATTCCCAGATGGTAGACATTGAATCTCTGCACAAATAGCAGAGATTATTCTGATAGCAGAAAGCTTGATAATGCAAAGGGTACTGATTTCATTATTGGACAATTCTAATTATTAGGAGGCTCTTTTGAATGAGTAGAAATCAGTTTTCTAGTAATAACCATTAGATTTTTATTGCCCTCGGGAAACAAATCTATTTTTCTTCCTCCATGTGACAGTCCTTTAAATAATGAAGTAAGTTACAGCTTTTCCTTATCTTTTCTATGATTCTGTGTTTCTTCCACTGTTTCTTTTGGGCCAGTTTTTTGACACCTTGGTTATTGTTTGGTCTCCATATATCAGTTTGTTACCTAAAATCTGGTACTTGTTATTAGATGAGATCTGACTAATAAAATTAGAGTTATTATTACCTCCTAGGACCAAGATACCACCATACTTGGTTAACTTCTTCCCTTTTGATTTTTTAAGTAGCAATATGATTGTAGTTCATATACTTTTAAAATTATGCTTTTTTAACTTCAATTATTTTTAAGCCAGGGCTCCCCACAGTATATATATAAAATAGATGAAAAAAAATTGAGGTGTAATAGTTAACCTAACTAAAATTTATCTTGCTTATTTCAGGCCGGATATTGAGCCTAGGGGGATCAATCTTGATCTTGTTATCCATCGAATTAGTTGGACCTCCTATTTTTGAACCTGTCAAGAAGAGATCCATCCATTCATTCTTTTAAGAAACACTAATTTTTTGTGAGAGTGCCAAGTGTTGCAAATACAAAATCAAGTAAGACTTGTTCTTCCAGTTAAGGAGCCTGGTCACATTCACTGATATGCTGAAAGGAACAGAAACTAAGATAGCACTCGAAAGCACCCATCTAGAAATATTCTCTCCAAGTTGACAGCTATTTATTTACCTGCACGCTTTGGGTACAATTACTTGCCCAATTGTAAAACTTTCTAACACTATTTTCAACCAGTCCATACTTCTCCATTAAAATACAAACAAAAATAAAAGACTTACTGAATTTACTATAGACTATCCATATTATATGCACTATATGCTAGTAGATACAATATACAGTTATATCCTATATTGTATATAGTATTTAGTATACTATATACTAATATATTGCATATACCATATACAACTATATTCTGTAACTGTATAGTACTGAGCTCTATAACTGCATATACTATATAGAATTCTATACAGTTCTCTATACTATATAGAGTTCTGCAACTGTATATTCTATAATTGCATAGTATAATGATATAGTATATAGTATAGAATACAGATATATATCATATATATATGTACAGTATATCATCATGTACCACTCTAGTAATCCTAAGCAGGGGTACGGGGTTGGGGGGGAGGAAAGTAAGAATCGTCCTAAGTGAGTGATATTTTCTTTTTTTTTTTTTTTTTTTGGAGACGGAGTTTTGCTCTTGTTACCCAGGCTGGAGTGCAATGGCGCGATCTCGGCTCACCGCAACCTCCGCCTCCTGGGTTCAAGCAATTCTCCTGCCTCAGCCTCCTGAGCAGCTGGAACTACAGGCACACGCCACCATGCCCAGCTAATTTTTTGTAGTTTTAGTAGAGACGGGGTTTCACCATGTTGACCAGGATGGTCTCGATCTCTTGACCTTGTGATCAACCCGCCTCGGCCTCCCAAAGTGCTGGGATTACAGGCTTGAGCCACCGCGCCCGGCTATTTTCTAAAACATTTAAAAATCTGGTAGAGATTTGTATCAAGCTCACTAATTGATAATTTCTAATATCTACTTGTTTACCTCTGAAAACACTGATACTTGCCTTTTTTCACTTTCTCACTTTTCCCAGTTTTCCTAACTCTCCAAAGTATAATGACAAAGCCTCCTGAATCACATTTGCAAGGTTCTTCAGTGCTCTGGAGGATAATTCATCTGAATCTGGAGGCTGAGCTCATTTAAATGAGCTATCTATATCTTATTATTTCTTCATCTGCTTTGAGCAGGACAAGATAGAGGCAAACTTATAATCCAATAGTTCTGCTTCCTCTGTGCTTTACAAGTCAGCCCTAAGTAATGGACCTTGTTTTTGTTTAAATGAAAACTGTTTTCTTTAATTAAATCTGTTTTCTTTAAAAATGCTACGTCTTTCCTTATCCTTAGCTTTTGTCTTCCAACATACATTTTACTACACAGTATTTACGAGTTAGCACCAAAAATAAAACAAATTTTAGAAGCGGTTTCTGCTCAGAAAATGACATACAGAGAATTTGCATGACCACCGACTTGGAAAAAACAATTTGTATCTTTTACAGTTTTTAGATCATTTTATCAGAAGATACTTATAAAATAACCAAAATCCTAATATTTTAATTCCTGCTATCATTTAAAACTATGAAAAAAACACAAAATGTACTACTACAAGAGGAACCTATTACTCAGCATTTAAATGTGATAAAATTTCAAGGATTTTACTAAAATGATAACAAAATAATAGAGTAACAGAAGACAGAATATTGCAGTTCTACTCCCATCCCACACATGAGGTTTAGTAACCCATATGATTCTTTTTCATTTTGTTTCATTGAGACAGAGTCATCTAGGCTGGAGTGCAGTGGCGTGATCTTGGCTCACTGCAACCTCTACTTCCCAGGTTCAAGCCATTCTCCTGCCTTGGCCTCTGAGCAGCTGGGATAACAAGGTATGCACCACTACGTATGACTAATTTTTGTATTTTTGGTAGATATGGGGTTTTGACATGTTGGCTAGGCTGGTCTCAAACTCCTGAGCTCAAGTGATCCATCTGCCTCAGCCTACCAAAGTTCTGAAATTACAGGCATAAGCCACTGCATCCAGCCATGACCTATCTGATTCTATGTGACCTAGAAGAACACAAATAACATGTCTGTTTCCTCAACAGTTCAGTGTTTGAGTTGGACTACAGAATTCCCCATCAAGGTGTTTCAGAGGTTGCTTCAAGTTGTTAGGCATGTGAGTTTCTGAAGTACCCTCAGTAACATAGCTCCTCAATCACTACCACAGGAAAAATCAGTTTTATCTGGTTGCCTATGAAGAACTGCCAAAACTTAAAAAACCGATAGACCAAATCAGTAGTTTCAAACCTTTAAAAATAAAAAACAGTAGAACCCTTGAAGTTCACTGAGCTCAATTTGAAAACTATTGCACTAAATTATTTCTACAGGCCTTTCAAACTCAAGAATGCTACAATGCTTTAATGTATTTACCTTTAATTAACGTACTTTTCATATATTTCCCTTTTTTTTCACTCATATATTAGGTGTCTGGTAAGTACCAACCACTGAGCCAGACTCATTATGAACTTTATCCCTAACCGTGTTAACAATCACCTGCAGAGTTTTACAGACTCAAAACTAAGGTTCATATAGTTAGATCTAAGTGGTGTATCACACATCATAAAGCTGGAATGATATATAACCAGAATTTGAAACTTGTCTATTTATATAATGTGTGTGTGTGTGAGAAGTTTCACTGGGAACTTAATAGGTGAAGGGGTAGGTATTAACAGTTTAATTAATAGCCTAATTAAAAAATAAGCTAAAATTTTTAAATTTGACCTTGAATTCTAAGCCAATAATTTGTAACTCAACTAAGTTAGCAAAGTCTACCAATGTTTCCATATTAAAGATGCTTTCAGAAAAATGCAAATACCTAGTGAATGGGAAACAAAAAATACAAATGCTCTAGAATCTCCTAGAATGCTAATAACCACAAGAAAGGCCAATTAAATCCTCCCAAAATGAAAAACTTAACATTAATCCAAGAACAACTATTATCCAGTAGCACTCTTTACAGTCCTTATATTAACAAATAGCCAAGAACGATTTTTAAAATGCTCTACTGACCCAGGGACTTCATCTTCTGGGATTTTTCAATTTGTATACTGATTTATACATATAAAGACTTAAGTTTAATGCTTTGCATCTTCTATACTATCTCAAAACAAAAGCCAACATATATATTAATGTTAAAAGAAAAACTTCAGACACATTAGCAGAGTTTACTTGAGCCAATTTACAAACTGGGCAGCACCCAGAACCAGAATAGGTTCAGAGTGACTCCAAGGCTACCAGATGGTCAGGTAACATTTATGGGCAGAAAAAGGAAAGTAACATACAGAAAACAGAAGCGAAGTAAAGAAACAGGTGGGCTGGTTACAGCTTGGTATCTGTACTACTTGAATATAGTTTGAATAGTTGGCCACAGGGATTGGCTGAAACTCTGTCACTGGTACAAGAGTACCTTACAGTCTGTTTACATAACCAGTTAGATTATACGCTGCTATGTTGGAGAAACTTTTAGGCCAAACTTAAAATACGAAAGGTGGCAGTTTGGCCCGGTGGTTCATGGCTGTAATCCCAGCACTTTGGGAGGCTGAGGTGGGCAAACCACAAGGTCAGGAGTTTGAGACCAGCCTGGCCAACATGGTGAAACCCAGTCTCTACTAAAAATACAAAAAATTAGCTGGCTGTGATGGTGGGTGCCTGTAGTCCAAGCTACTCAGAAGGCTGTGCCAGAAGAATCACCTGAACCCAGGAGGTGGAGGTTGCAGTGAGCTGAAATCATGCCACGGCACTCCAGCCCAGATGACAGTGCAGGACTCTGTCTCCCAAAAAAAAAAAAAAAAAAAAGGCAGCTTTAGGCTAAACTTAAATTTAACATTAATAAGGAAAGGATTCATCACACTATGATACATCTACACAATGGAATAATATGCAGCCTTTAAAAAGCATGAGACTGATTTTTGTGTGTGTGCAAAAATACACACACACATATCTATCTAAATATATGTATATAACACGATAATATGTAAAGAGTGCCAAAATACACTTTTCAGTGAAAAAAAAGTATTGAACAATGTGTATGGTACACTCCCATCTGTGGTAAGAGAATGAAAAATGGACATTAATATACAGATATGAGACTGCACACATAGCAACAATTTCTTAACGGTGACTGTTTCTTCAGAAGGGGCCTAGAAAGCATAGCATAGAAGGGAAACTGATGTATCACTGACTATCTTTTTGTATTATTTGAATTTTAAGCCCCTTTTTAGTGCTTGTATTACTTTTTCAGTGGGAAAGCTATCTTAAATATTAACACAAAATTGCCATAATACTTGTTCTACCTAAATGGGTAGTTTCTAAGGACACTGCAAAGTTTATTTTCTGAAACTGTTTTAAGCTTTACCATTCAAACATAAATCTCATAATTTCATTGTAAATCTTCTCCCTCCAGAAAAGGTAAAAATATACATAAATAATAAAATCTAGCCAGTTCTTTGACTATACAATAAAAAATTAATAGAATCTCAATGAATGATATTTTATCTTCTAAGCAATTATTCTTTTCAACAATAGGAATTCTTCATTTCTCCAACATTAAATAATACACACAATAAGGATTTAATTGGAAGGCATAAATATAATTTACCATGTTAAAAACACTTTTGGCATATGGAAGGCTTAGAAGTATGAATTTAGACTCATCAGATTTCAGAACTGAATGTCACCTCAGAAATCATACCATTTAATTTCTCAGATGAAGCAACTGCTGCAACCTGGAGGTTGGGAGAACTGTACAAACTCAAGAGTCAGACAACAACAGAGCTAACCTGGTTTGACCATTGTTCTGTCCTAATTAGCTTCATTTGTTAAATAAATGCAGAACAGGTAGGAAAGGCAAAGGAAGGCTTCTGGATTTGGGTTTCTAAAGGGTTAAAGGGCAGAAAAAGTTTGAGAGCAGATTCCAGGCCACTAGAACAAAGTATGGCAAGGAAACTCGAAGTAAAGTGGACCTACCCGGCTCAATACTAGACAGTTCACTTCCAGTTCTGAATAAACTAGGAAGAGTAAAGGGAAGATAACACTGAATCAATTCTTATTTTTGAAAGTGGTTTGGCCGGGCGCGGTGGCTCACGCCTGTAATCCCAGTACTTTGGGAGGCCGAGGCGGGTGGATCACGAGGTCAAGAGATCGAGACCATCCTGGTCAACATGGTGCAACCCCGTCTGTACTAAAAATAAAAAAAAAAAAAAATCAGCTGGGCATGGTGGCACATGCCTGTAATCCCAGCTACTCAGGAGGCTGAGGCAGGAGAATTGCCTGAACCCAGGCCGGGGGGGTTGGGGGCAACCTAGGTTCCCCCCATCCACCCCAGCCTGGGTAAAAAGAGTAAAACCCTGCCCAAAAAAAAAAAAAAAAAAAAAAAAAAGAAAGTGGTTTACATGGGAAGCAATGTTATCAACAAGCAACACTTATAATACACATACTTGAGGGCAGCTCTAGGGTCAAGAGAATTTGAATGCCAACCAATTAGAGTAAAATCTACTAAAAGAAAAATAAGTCTGTTCAAACTTCCTTTCATAGCTCCATGATACTGAGCTGTATGATGATACTCAAGCATTCCGTAAAATCTTTAGAAACTTTTTAAAAAGGAAAGTCTTGTTTCATTTTGTTTTTCTGACAAAGTAATTCATTCTGTGCCAACTTAAAATGAGTTGTATTTTTCTATGTACTAAATGTGTGCCCTAGTTTACTGGAGTCTTTTTAATAACTATGCACATGATATTACATTTATGATCTTTTCATAATGCTTGGAAAATAGTTTCCTATTTCATGATTATGGTTTCTTATGATAGTTACCTTTCATGATACTTGCTTTATGACACCCTGTTGGTCATAGCTATGACTGATCTGCTATTGTACATCCCTGATCAGGAATACAACCCCAACGGTAAGTCATAAGGCATTAGTACAGAACTGATGCCTTTACCTTCAGCCCCTATTTGAGGTCAGTCCCTGGACCAGCAAAAAATGGTGCAGTCTGGCAGTCACTAAAAAAAACTGCATATTAAGGGTATTACTAATGAAATTGCTAACAAAGAACTGCCTATGTTAAGTCAGTGATTTATAAAGAATGATGTGAAAACCCTTAAAGGTCCCTGAGGCACTTTGGAAGGTCTTCAAAGGCAAAACTATTTTATAATAATAAGATATTATTTGCTGTTTTCACTCATTTTCATTCATATTGTGTCATGAGTATACAATGGGGTTTCCCAAAGGCTCCGCTGAAACATATACACATTTGGAAAGTCTGCATAACTCAATGAACCAATATTTTCCAAATGACCAATGTGTGAATGTAAAACATCCACTGAAAGACAACCAATGAATTTTAGTGTATCCAAATACAAAAAGTTCATTAATATGGTCTCATATTCCACATTACAACTCACCATTAAGAAATCAGTTGTTATGCTTTAGCATATCAAAAAAGAATATCCAATTATCTGAAAAGGCTACTAAAATACGCCTCCGTTTTCTAACTACTTTAGACACCAGTGTGAGGCTCAATTTTCTTCATACTTATCAATCGTAACATAATGCAACAGATTGAAGCAGAAACAGATATGAGGACCCAGCTGTCGCCTATTAAGCCACGCATTTAAAAAAATCAGAAATATATAAAATTATGCCACTCTTGTCCTAATTTATTTTTGGGTTGTGAAATACAGATTTTTTTTTGTTAAAAGATCTAACATATAATGAGTTGCTTATTACTAAGTATATTAATACAATTTTTTAATGTTCTCAAAGTTTATTTCTAATGTGGTAAACCTCAATAGATATACATAAACAAAAGCTAGGGGAGATGTCAATAGTTTTTAAGGGTATGAAAGGGTATTGAGAGGAAAGGTTTGAAAACCACTACTTTATATAACTAAAAGAGTTTTTTCTATAAAAGGCTGTGTGTTACAGTTTTATTTAAATATTATACGGCATATGTATCTGTATGGTAGATGCACCTGACAGCAATAACTAAACTTAAGTATACCCTGAGAATGATCCTTCATGGCAGAAACACCTGAATGTATATTCAGAGTTCCAAGCAGTGGCCACTCAAGAGATTCATTCCTTACCTGTGAGGAACACCTGAGCCCCTGGCCTGTTCCATGGAATGCTGGCCATACAGGGGATCCAGACCCTTTGTTTTGGGTTAAAAGAAGTTACCAGGTGGAGGCTATTAGGGGGTGGAGGTTAAGTGAAAATGCTACATAAACTGCATGCTTCTGCAAGAGGTGGCAGTCTACTGTCCAGTCCACCACCACTGAACCACCCTGTATGCAAGTTATACCCGGTAAACCTTATGTCTCATTTGCTGGCTTTGGATCTCTTTTTTGGCCTCTTGCCATTCCTATCAAAGTTAATAGGGGTCCAGCATGACAATATATTAAATTGGGGCTGATACACTGATAGGACTTTCTTCAATAAATTTATTGATGTAACAGCCAAAATAAAGGTATAAAGTCAACTCTAAATAAGGAAGTAAGTATATAGACTGAGATAGCTGTCTGCCCTTTCTCAGCAAGTTTAATCCCATCAAGTATTTCTCCATCCCTGGTCTATGGCCTGGAACCAGAGCAAGCCGTATCTTACAAGATAGGCTGTAATTTCTGAAAGAGGACAGACAACTGTCATAGTAGTTATCCCCACAGATACCTTTGGCTGCTCATCTCTTTAACCATTTATTCATTTCTAAACTACTACACTCATAAATTACTAAGATTCTAAGCATTGTGTCACTTCCATCAACTAATAAGATAAGCCTGCACCCAACTTATAGGTTGATGTTCTGAGGAAAAGTTTTTCACAGCTCAGCTAGATATAGGTAACCTTGAAGATGCCTCACTCCAAATCCAACCCCATTACCCCCACTTAAGAAGGAATCGCAACTAGCAAGAGAAATGAGTTGTGGCCTGAAATCCTGGAATGAGACAAGCTATAAACAAATACACAAACAAAAAAACACCACCACATAAACAAGTACCCTTACTAAAGAACAGCACAGAACTTAACGATAGCACAGAGATATTTACTAAGATTTTACTTTAATTTCAAGAGATACACAGGACTTTCTTAATTTGCAAAATGAAACATCATAATCAAGCTCCTGATTTCCTTCCTTAATCAGTTAGTGGTTTGATAATACCTGAGTTAGAAGAAAAAGGATCAATGGCGTTGGCTGAAGGAAAATTTGAAAAATAAAATGAGGCACAAAAACAAATGCTAAATTTTGCAGTAAAGTAAGAAACTCAATAGTAAATATTTGAAATTCTGGATTGACTTCTGAGATCATGAAAGAGCTACATAATGGGTTAAAAACCAGAGGCTGCATTTAGAAAGTATAAAAATGTAGGATAAAAAGTAGAGAATAATTACCCTCAGGTGGGCTGACCAGGCTACACCCTCTCCATCCCAATAAGAAGACAGCTAGTATAGTACAACAGCTGATAGGAGATTATTGGGTTAAGAGGAGTAGGTTCATGACTGCGCATGGTGGCTCACGCCTGTAATCCCAACATTTTGGGGGCCAACGCGGGTGGATCATCCGAGATCAGGAGTTTGAGGCCAGCCTAACCAACATAGTGAACTTCGTATGTACTAAAAATACAAAAATTATCCAGACGTGGTGGTGCATGCCTGTAATTCCAGCTACTCAGGAGGCTGAGGCAGGGGAATTGCTTGAACCCAGGAAGTAGAGGTTGCAGCAAGCCAAGATCATGTCACTGCACTTGCACTCCAGCGTGGGCAACGGAGTAAGACTCCGTCTCAAAACGTACACACACACACACACACACACACACACACACACACACACACGAAGCAGGTTCATAACATATTAAATGTTGATTCCAATATAATGTCAATTACATCAGAAATGAAGCAGTTTAGATGTACCAATCCAATGTTGAGGCAAACAGCTGATAAATTCACTATTTCTAAAACTTGGGAGTAAATTTCTAAAACAAAGTCATTCCTTGGTTTGCATAAAACATTCACAACCCCTTGTGAAAATAACTAACTTTTACAACAAAAATAAGCTTTGAAATTCAAAAATAAAATTCAAATGTAACTTTCTAATTCAGTAAGAATTGAGACCATTTAAAATTGCTCTGAAGGAAATAAAATATTTAGGTATAAATCTAAAACATATACAGATTTGTATCCTGAAAATTACAAAATATGATGAAAAAAATCGGACTCCCTAAATAAATGGAGACACATACTGTGTTCACAATTGGAACATTCAACATATTAAAGATGTCAATTCTCCACAAACTGATCTGTTTAATGCAATTCCTACAAAAATTCCAGGAAGGTGTTTGTAGATGCAGACAAACTCATTCTAAAATTTATGTGGAAAGGCAGAGGATCAAGAGTAGATAAAATAGCTAAAATGTTTAAAATGAAGTATAACATGAGAGGAATCAGTCGCTCTAATGTTAAGGCTTATTATGGATGCTGTATGTAATCAAGAGTGTGTGGTTAACAACAAAGAAACAGACACACAGATCAACAGAACAGAGACTACAAAAATAAACCCACAAAAATATGCTCAACTGACAAAAGTGTCAAAGTAATTCAATGAAGGAGGGATATCTTTTTAACAAATGATGCTGAAGTAATTACATATCCATAGGCCAAACAAACAAAAAAGAACCTCAGCCTAAACTCACATTCTATACAAAAATTAACTCAAAATGAATTATGGACTTAAGTGTAAAATATAAAACCATAAAACTTTGATAAAACACCAAGTGGTACACCTTAAAAATAACTAATTTTTATTTGTCAATTATACCTCAATAAAGCTGGGGGAAGAAAAAATAGAAGAAAATCTTTGAGACAAACAGGCAAAGAACAATATGGATAAGTGAAGTGTTATACTTGACACCAAAGCACAATCCATAAGAGATGTAGCTGCTAAACAGAGCCACATAAAAATTAAAAATTTCTCCACTGAATGTGAAAAGACAAGCTGTGAAAAAACTGTATATCTGACAAAAAACTTTTTATTTGGATTATAATAAAGAATTCTCTAAAAACAGATAAAGCAAACAATCCGATTAGGAAATGGGCAGAAAACATGAAAGAAATGTACAGATCTACAGATGGCACTTAAGCACATGAAAAGATGTTCAACATCATTAGCCATTAGAAAAATGCAAATTAAAACCACAATGAGATGATGCTACATAACTATCAAAATGGCTAACACTTTAAAAAGTGTTAACATCAAATGCTGGCAAGGATGCTGAGAAACTGGACCATGTATACAGTACTGGTGGGACAATAAAATGTTACTACTACTTTAGGAAAGAGAATTTTCTGATGATTGTTATGAATAGAAAAAAACAACAAAGAAAAAAATGTAAAAAAAAAAAAAGAGAATGGAATGGCAGTTTCTTAAAACACCAAATAGATTTATCATAAAACCAGCAACTGTACTTTCAGAAATATATCCTAGAGAAATTAAAAAGTATATTCAAACAAAAATCTGCACATAAATGGTCACAGGAGTTTTATTAGTTAGGAGTCCAAAACTGGAAACCAACCAAATGTCCTGCAATAGGATGTACCATAACACTCCACAGTACATCCATACCATGGAATACTACTCAGAGAAAAAAGGGAACTACTGCTACATGCAACCATTTGAGTGAATGTATAAGTGGAATCTGCCAATGTCAGAAGGTTAGATACTATATGATTCCATTTATAAAACATACTAAAAATGACAAAATTAAAGAAATAATGAGCAAATTAGCAGATATCATAGGTTGGTAAGGGGAAGGCAGGAGGTAGCTGTGGATGCAAAAGAGTAAAATATAAAAGATTCTTGAGATGGAATTGGTCTACTTCTTAATTATGTCTGTAGTCACACAAATCTATACATGTGATAAAACTGCACATAACTAAATACATACGCACATAAAACTTGCAAAAGCTGAGTGCAGTTGATAGATCATATGTATCATGGCCAATTTCCTGGTTCCAATATTAGTTATTCTATATAATATTTTTACAATTGCCTGTCAATTTACAATGAACTCAAAATAAAAATTTAAAACACTTCTAAAATCCAATATGAAAAAAAAAAACAAAAACAAGGACACTACATGGTTAACTATTTCAAAGACTTAACATTATAGGTGACTGATTTTCATGCTCCCAGTGAGCAGCCATATAATTTACCTCCATCTAAAACTCAGAATCCACAGGCTTAGTCCCATTTCTTATTTCTTCCCTCTTTCTTCTCCCTCCCTACCACCTGTCAATCCCCTTCACATAAAAGAAAACTGCAGTATATAGTTGTATATGTGTGTATATGCACTGCAATTTCATGTTCTCTCTGTATGTGTAGTTTTATATACACACTCAGCTATTTATCATATTTATTAACTAGCATTCTGTGCTCTTCATTCGTAATTTTAAAATTCATTATGTGGCACATTTTATGCTTCAATTTAAAAATAATTAAAATGTCAGTTGTTTATGATAACTGTTCCCAGTCCCCACTGCTACCCAACTTCATGGGTAAGTGGCTCTTAAAAATAGTTTCTGTTTGCTTTGCACTTTGAGCTGGTCATTATTGGAATCCACATAATAGGATATCTTCTGTGCACTGAAACAGAAGACAATAATTGCAAATTTTAGAGGAAAAATAGGTGCTTTTTCTGGCCACTTATGTACGGTGTATATTTAATAAACTCCTGTCCCTGGGCATGGCACTGGTATAATGGGCATAGCATACATATAGACTAAGTACCACAACATGCCATATCTTAAAAACATCTAATTAATATACTGCAGAAACCTATTTTTTTATACTTCTGGGCTGCCTTTGCTCACTGTAACACCAAGCATTATTGTCAAACTTTTTCATACCTTTGCTTTCCAAACTACTTGTCAATTTTAAGCAACAGAACCTGACTAAGGGCTCTGTTTGATACATAGATATAGACGGTGGCAACTGAGTGCCCTGTGTAAAAGTCATGCAATAGAAATCTTTTCCTCTTTCCATTCAAGAAATACTTTAAAAAGATCTGCTGTATTCTCAGACTAGTCAGTCAATATTCTCCCACCTACCCTCTAACACTTTTTAAAAATGTGTGTGTGTGTGTATATTATTGCACTTTAGGTTCTGGGGTACATGTGCAGATCATGTAGGATTGTTGCATAGGTACATACATGGCAATTTAGTTTGCTGCCTCCATCCCCCTGTCACCTGTATCTGGCATTTCTCCTCATGTTATCCCTCCCTAACCTCCCTACCCTCTGCTGTCTCTACCCTATTTCCCTGCAATAGACTCCGGTGTGTGTGCTCCCCTCCCTGTATCCCTGTGTTCTCATTGTTCAACACCTGCCTGTGAGTGAGAACATGCAGTGTTGATTTTCTGTTCTTGTGTCAGTTTGCTGAGAATGATGGTTTCCAGATTCATCCATGTCCCTGCAAAGAAAATGAAATCATCCTTTCTTATGGCTGCATAGTATTCGATGGTGTATATGTGCCACATTTTCCTTGTCCAGTCTATCATTGATGCGCATTTGGGTTGGTTCCAGCTCTTTGCTATTGTTAACAGTGCCTCAATGAACATATGGGTGCATATGTCTTTATAACAGAACAACTTATAATCCTTTGGATATATACCCGGTAATGGGATTGCTGAGCCAAATGGAATTTCTATTTCTAGGTCCTTGAGGAGTTGCCACACTGTCTTCCACAATGGTTGAATTAATTTACACTCCCACAAACTCTGTAAAAGTGTTCCTATTTCTTCACATCCTCTCCAGCATCTGTTGTGTCCTGATTTTCTAATGATCGGCATTCTAACTGGCATGAGATGGTATCTCAATGTGGTTTTGATTTGGCATTTCTCTAATGACCAGCGATGATGAGCATTTCTTCATATGTTTCTTGGCCTCACAGATACCTTCTTTTGTAAAGTGTCTGTTCATATCCTTTGCCCAGTTTTGAATGGGTTTCCTTTTTTCTTGAAAACCTGTTTCAGTTCTTTGTAGATTCTGGATATTAGCCCTTTGTCAGATAGGTAGATTGCAAAAAATTTTCCCATTCTGTTCATTGCTGGTTCACTCTAATGACTGTTTCCTTCGCTGTACAGAAACTCTGGAGTTTAATTCGATCCCATTTGTCTATTTTGGCTTTTGTTGCCATTGCTTTCGGTGTTTTAGCCATGAAGTCCTTCCCTATGCCTATGTCCTGAATGGTATTGCCTAGGTTTTATTCTAGGGTTTTTATGGTGTTAGGTCTTATGTTTAGATCTTTAATCCACCTGAAGTTAATTTTAGTATGAGGTGTCAGGAAGGGGTCCACGTTCTGCTTTCTGCACATGGCTAGCCAGTTTTCCCAACACAATTTATTAAACAGGGAATGCTTTCCCCATTGCTTTTCTCAGGTTTGTCAAAGGTCAGATTATCGTAGATGTGTGGTGTTGCTTCTGAGGCCTCTGTGATGTTCCATTGGTCTATGTTTCTGTTTTGGTACAAGTACCATGCTGTTTTGATTACTGTGGCCTTGTAGAATAGTTTGAAGTCAGGCAGCATGATGTCTCCAGCTTTGTTCTTTTTGCTTAGGACTGTTTTGGCTATACGGGCTTTCTTTTGGTTCCACATGAAGTTTAAAGTAGTTTTCACCAGTGCTGTCAAGAAGGTCATTGGTAGCTTGATGGGGATAGCACTGAATCTATAAATAACTTGGGGCAGTATGGCCATTGTCACAATGTTGATTCTCCCCAACCATGAGCATGGAATGTTTTTCCATCTGTTTGTGTCCTCTCTGATTTTCTGGAGCAGTGGTTTGTCATTCTCCTTAAAGAGGTTCTTTATATCCCTTGTTAGTTGTATTTCTAGGTATTTTATTCTCTTTGTAGCAATTGTGAATGGGAGTTCCCCGATGATTTGGCTCTCTGTTACTGGTGTATAGAAATGCTTGTGATTTCTGCACGTTGATTTTGTATCCTGAGACTCTGCTGAAGTTGCTTATCAGTTTCAGGAGATTTTGGGCTGAGATGATGGGGTCTTGTAAATATACAATCATGTCGTCTGCAAAGAGAGGCAATTTGGCTTCCTCTTTTCCTAACTGAATACTCTTTATTTCTTTTTCTTGACTGATTGCTATGGCTAGAACTTCCAATATTATATTGAATAGGAGTGGTGAGAGAGGGCATCCTTGTCTTGTGCCAGATTTCAGAGGGAATGCTTCCAGTTTTTGCCCTTTCAGTACAATATTGGTTGTGGGTTTGTCATAAATAGCTTTTATTATTTTGTGATATGTTCTGTCGACACCTAGTTTATTGAGAGATTTTAGCATAAAGAACTGTTGAACTTTGTTGAAGGCCTTCTCTGCATCTATTGAGATAATCATGTGGTTTTTGTTTTTTGTTCTGTTTATGTGGTAGATTATGTTTATAGGCTTGTGTATGTTGAACCAGCCATGCATCCCTGGGATGAAGCCTACTTGATTGTGATGGATAAGCTTTTTGATGTTCTGTCACAATCGGTTTGCCAGTATTTCATTGAAGCTTTTTGCATCTATGTTCACCATGGATACCGGCCTGAAGTTTTCTTTTCTTGTTGAGTCTCTGCTGTGTTTTGGTATCAGGATGATGTTGGTCTCATAAAATGATTTGGGAAGGATTCCCTCTCTCTGTATTGTTTGGAATAGTTTCAGAAGGAGTGGTACCAGCTCCTCTTTGTATGTCTGGTAGAATTTGGCTGTGAATCCATCTGGACCTCAGCTTTTTTTAGTTGGCAAGTTATTAATTGCTGCCTCAACTTCAGCCCTTGTTATTGGTCTATTCAGGGTTTCGACTTCTTCCTGATTTAGGCTTGGGAGGCTGCAAGTTTACAGGAACTTCTCCATTTCTTCCAGGTTTACTGGTTTATGTGCATAGAGTTCTTTTTAGTAATCTCTGATGGTAGTGTGTATTTCTGTGGAATCTGTGGTGACATCCCCTTTATCATTTTTTATTGCATCTATTTGTTTCTTCCCTCCTTTCTTTTTTATTAATCTAGCTAATGGCCTATTTTGTTGCTCTTTTCAAAAAACCAGCTCCTGGAGTGATTTTTTGAAGGGTTTTTTTGTGTGTGTGTCTCTATCTCATTCAGTTCTGCTCTGATCTTAGTTATTTCTTGTCTTCTGCTAGCTTTTGAGGTTTTTTGATCTTGCTCCTCTAGCGCTTTCAATTTTGATGATATGGTGTCAATTTCAGATCTTTCCTTGCTTCTCATGTGGGCATTTATTACTATAAATTTCCCTCTAGACGCTGCTTTAAATGTGTCCCACAGGTTCTGGTACGTTGTGTCTTCATTCTGGTTGGTTTTCAAGAACATCTTTACTTCTGTCTTCATTTGATTGTTTATCCAGTCAACATTCTAGAGCCAGTTATTCAGTTTCCATGAAGTTGAGTGGTTTTGAGTTAGTTTCTTAATTCTGAGTTCAAATTTGATTGCCCAGTGGTCAAATTTGATTGCCCAATGATTTCCATTCTTTTGTATTTGCTAAGGGGTGATTTACTTCCAATTATGTGGTCAATTTTAGAGTAGGTGTGATGTGGTGCTGAGAAGAATGCATATTCTGTGGATTTAGGGTGGAGAGTTCTGTAAATGTCTATTAGGTCTGCTTTGTCCAGATCTGAGTTCAAGTCCTGGATGTCCTTAATTTTCTGTCTCCTTGATCTGTCTAATAGTCACAGTGGAGTGTTAAAGTCTCCCACTATTATTGTGTGGGAGTCTAAGTCTCTTTGTAGGTCATTAAGAACTTGCTATATCTATGTGGGTGCTCCTGTATTGGGTGCATATATATTTAGGATCATTAACTCTTCTTGTTGCATTGATCCTTTTACCATTATGTAATGCCCTTCTTTGTCTCTTTTGATCTTTGCTGCGTTAAAGTCCATTTTAATAGAGAATAGGATTGCAACTCCTGCTTTTTTTTGCTCTCTATTTGCTTGGTAAATCGTTCTTCATCCCTTGATTTTGAGCCTATGTGAGTCCTTGCATGTGAGAAGGGTTTCCTGGATACAGCATACCAAGGGGTTTTCACTTTTTATGCAATTTGTCAGTCTGTATCTTTTGATTGGGGCATTTAGTCCATTTACATTTAAGGTTAATATTGTTATGTGTGAGTCTCAGCCTGCCATTTTGATGCTATCTGGATGTTTTGCCCATTAGTTGATGCATTTTCTTCATTGTGTCGATGGTCTTTACCATTTGGTACGTTTTTGGAATGACTGGTACTGCTTGTTCCTTTCTATGTTTAGTGCTACTTTCTGGAGCTCTTGTAAAGTAGGCCTGGTGTTGATGGAATTTCTGAGCAATTGACTATTCGCAAAGGATTTTATTTCTACTTTGCTTATGAAGCTTAGTTTGGCTGGGTATGAAATTCTAGGTTGAAAGCTCTTTTCTTTAAGGATGTTGAATACTGGCCCTCACTCTTCTGGCTTGCAGGGCTTCTGATGAGAGATCTGCTGTGAGTCTGATGGGCTACCCTTTGTGGGTTACCCAACCTTTCTCTCTGGCTGCCCTTAGCATTTTTTCCTTCATTTCAACCCTGCTGGATCTGAGAATTATGTGACTTGGGGATGCTTATGTGCCTTGGTGTTGCTCCCTTTGAAGAATATCTTTGTGGTGTTCTCTGTTATTTCCTGGACTTGAATGTTGGCTTGCCTTGCTAGGTTGGGCAAATTCTCCTGGATAATATCCTGAAGAGTGTTTTCATGATTGGATTCATTCTCTCCGTCACATTCAGGTACACCTATCAAATGTAGATGAGGTCTTTTCACATAATCCCATATTTCTTTTTTTTTAATTGTATTTTAGGTTTTGGGGTACATGTGAAGGACATGCAAGACTGTTGCATAGGTACACACATGGTAGTGTGATTTCCTCCTTCCTCCCCATCACCTATATCTGGCATTTTCCCCCATGCTATCTCTCCCCAACTCCCCACCTCCTGCTGTCCCTCCCCTACTTCTCCCCCGACAGACCCCATTGTGTGATGCTCCCCTCCCTGTGTCTATGTGTTCTCATTGTTGAACACCCACCTATGCGTGAGAACATTCAGTGTTTGATTTTCTGTTCTTGTGTCAACGATTTGCTGAGAATGATGGTTTCCAGGTTCATCCATGTCCCTACAAAGGACACGAACTCATCATTTTTGATGGCTGCATAATATTCCATGGTGTGTATGTGCCACATTTTCCCTGTCCAGTCTATCATCAATGGGCATTTGGGTTAGTTCCAGGTCTTTGCAATTGTAAACGGTGCTGCAATGAACATTCATGTGCATGTGTCCTTATAGTAGAACGACTTATTATCCCTTGGATATATACCAAGTAATGGGATTGCTGGGTCAAATGGAATTTCTATTTCTAGGTCCTTGAGGAATCGCCACACTGTCTTCCACAATGGTTGAACTAATTTACACTCCCACCAACAGCGTAAAAGTGTTCCGGTTTCTCCACATCCTCTCCAGCATCTGTTGTCTCCAGAATTTTTAATGATCGCCATTCTAACTGGCGTGAGATGGTATCTCAATGTAGTTTTGATTTGCATTTTTCTAATGACCAGTGATGATGAGCATTTTTCCATGTTTGTTGGCCTCATGTATGTCTTGTTTTGTAAAGTGTCTGTTCATATCCTTCGCCCATTTTTGAATGGGCTTGTTTTTTTCTTGTAAATCTGTTTTAGTTCTTTGTAAATTCTGGATATCAGCCCTATGTCAGATGGGTAGACTGCAAAGATTTTTTTCCCATTCTGTTGGTTGCCGATTCACTCTAATGACTGTTTCTTTTGCTATGCAGAATGTGTGGAATTTGATTAGGTCCCATTTGTCTATTTTGGCTTTTGTTGTCAATGCTTTTGGTGTTTTGGTCATGAAGTCCTTGCCTACGCCTATGTCCTGAATGGTTTTGCCTAGATTTTCTTCTAGGGTTTTTTATGGTATTAGGTCTTATGTTTAAGTCTTTAATCCATCTGGAGTTAATTTTAGTGTAAGGTGTCAGGAAGGGGGCCAGTTTCTGCTTTCTGCACATGGCTAGCCAGTGTTCCCAACATCATTTATTAAACAGGGATTCCTTTCCCCCTTGTTTGTTTTTGTCAGGTTTGTCAAAGATCGGATGGTACTAGATGTGTTGTGTTGCCTCAAAGGCCTCTGTTCTGTTCCATTGGTCTATATCTCTATTTTGGTACCAGTACCATGCTGTTTTGATGACTGTGGCCTTGTAGCATAGTTTGAAGTCTGGTAGTGTGATGCCTCCCACTTTGTTCTTTTTGCTTAGAATTGACTTGGCTATGTGGGCTCTCTTTTGGTTCCATATGAAGTTTAAGGTGGTTGTTTCCCGTTCTGTGAAGAAGGTCATTGGTAGCTTGATGGGGATAACGTTGAATCTGTAAATTACTTTGGGCAGTATGGCCATTTTCACAATATTGATTCTTCCTATACTTGAACATGGAATGTTTCTCCATCTGTTTGTGTCCTCTCTTATTTTGTTGAGCAGTGGTTTGTAGTTCTCCTTGAAGAGGTCCTTTATGTTCCTTGTTAGCTGTATTCCTAGGTATTTTATTCTCTTTGTAGCAATTGTGAATGGCAGTTCATTCTTGATTTGGCTCTCTTTAAGTCTGTTATTGGTGTATAGGAATCCTTGTGATTTCTGCACACTGATTTTGTATCCTGACACTTTGCTGAAGTCACTTATCAGTTTCAAGAGATTTTGGGCTGAGACGATGGGGTCTTCTAGATATACAATCATGTCGTCTGCAAATAGAGACAATTTGACATCTTCCTTTCCTATTTGAATACCCGTTATTTCTTTTTCTTGCCTGATTGCTCTGGCTAGAACTTCCAATAAAATAACAGTGGTGAGAGAAGGTATCTTTGTCTAGTGCCAGATTTCAAAGGAAAGGCTTCCAGTTTTTGCCATTCAGTATGATATTGGCTGTTGGTTTGTCATAAATAGCTTTTATTATTTTGAGATATGTTCGGTCAATACCTAGTTTATTGAGAGTTTTTAGCACAAAGGGCTGTTGAATTTTGTCAAAGGCCTTCTCTGCATCAATTGAGATAATCATGTGGTTTTTGTCTTTGGTTCTGTTTATGTGGTGAATTACATTTATGGACTTGCGTATGTTGAACCAGCCATGCATCCCCAGGATGAATCCTACTTGATCATGGTGGATAAGCTTTTTGATGTTCTGTTGCAATCGGTTTGCCAGTATTTTATTGAAGCTTTTTGCATCTATGTTCATCATGGATATTGTCCTGAAGTTTTCTTTTCTTGCTGAGTCTCTGGCGGTTTTTGGTATCAGAATGATGTTGGTCTCATAAAATGATTTGGGAAGGATTCCCTCTTTTTGGATTGTTTGGAATAGTTTCAGAAGGAATGGTACCAGCTCTTCTTTGTATGTCTGGTAGAATTCGGCTGTGAACCCGTCTGTACCTGGGCTTTTTCTGGGTGTTAGGCTCTTAATTGCTGCCTCAACTTCAGCCATTGTTATTGGTCTATTTAGGGTTTCGACTTCTTCCTGGTTTAGTCTTGGGAGGATGCAAGTGTCCAGGAATTTATCAATTTCTTCCAGGTTTACTAGTTTACGTGCATAGAGTTGTTTGTAATAATCTCTGACGATGGTTTGTATTTCTGTGGAATCTGTGGTGATATCCTCTTTATCATTTTTTATTGCATCTATTTGATTCTTCTCTCTTTTCTTTTTTATTAATATGGCTAGTGGTCTCTCTATTATGTTGATCTTTTCAAAAAATCAGCTGCTGGATTTATTGATTTTTTGAAGGGTTTTTTGTCTCTCTATCTCCTCCAGTTCTGCTTTGATCTTAGTTATTTCTTGTCTTCTGCTAGGTTTTGAGTTTTTTTTTATCTTGCTCCTCTAGCTCTTTCCATTTTGACGATAGGGTGTCAATTTTAGATCTCTCCTTGCTTCTCATGTGGGCATTTATTGCTACATATTTTCCCCTAGAGACTGCTTTAAATGTGTCCCAGAGATCCTGTCGTGCTGTGTCTTCGTTCTTGTTGGTTTCAAAGAACATCTTTATTTTTGCCTTCATTTCACTGTTTATCCAGTCAACATTCAGGAGCCAGTTTTTCAGTTTCCATGAAGCTGTGCGGTTCTGAGTTAGTTTATGAATTCTGAGTTTTAACTTGATTGCACTGTTTTCTGAGAGGCTGTTTGTTATGATTTCCGTTCTTTTGCATTTGCTGAGGAGTGATTTACTCCCAATTATGCGGTCAATTTTAGAGTAGGTGTGATGTGGTGCTGAGAAGAATGTATATTCTGTGGATTTGGGGTGGAGAGTTCTGTAAATGTCTGTTAGGTTTGCTTGGTCCAGGTCTGAGTTCAAGTCCTGGATATATTTGTTAATTTTCTGTCTGGTTGATCTGTCTAATATTGACAATGGGGTGTTAAAGTCTCCCACTATAATTGTGTGGGTGTCTAAGTCTCTTTGTAAGTCCTTAAGAACTTGCCTTATGTATCTGGGTGCTCCTGTATTGGGTGCATATATATTTAGGATTGTTAGCTCTTCTTGTTGCATTGATCCTTTTACCATTATATAATGTCCTTCTTTGTCTCTTTTGATCTTTGTTGCTTTAAAGTCTATTTTATCAGAGACGATAATTGCAACTCCTGCCTTTATTTTGCTCTCCATTTGCTTGGTAAATCTTCCTCCATCCCTTTATTTTGAGCCTTTGTGTATCCTTGCATGTGTGAAGGGTTTTCTGGATACAGCACACCGATGGGTTTTGGCTTTTTATTCAATTTGCCAGTCTGTGTCTTTTGATTGGGGCATTTAGTTCACTTACATTTAGTGTTAATATTATTACGTGTGAATTTGATACTGCCATTTTGATGCTAGCTGGCTGTTTTGCCTGTCAATTGATGCAGATTCTTCATTGTGTTGATGCTCTTTACCATGTGGTATGTTTTTGGAGTGGCTGGTACTGGTTGTTTCTTTCTATGTGTGGAGCCTCTTTCGGGAGCTCTTGTAAAGCAGGTCTGGTGGTGATGAAATCTCTGAGTACCCACTTGTTCACAAAGGATTTTATTTTTCCTTCACTTATGAAGCTTAGTTTGGCTGGATATGAAATTCTGGGTTGAAAGTTCTTTTCTTTAAGGATGTTGAATATTGGCCCCCACTCTCTTATGGCTTGTAGGGTTTCTACCGACAGATCTGCTGTGAGTCTGATGGGCTTCCCTTTGTGGGTAACCCGACCTTTCTCTCTGGCTGCTCTTAGCATTTTCTCATTTCAACCCTGGTGAATCTGACAATTATGTGCCTTGGGGTTGCTCTTCTTGAGGAATATCTTTGTGGTGTTCTCTGCATTTCCTGGACTTGAACATTGGCCTGCCTTGCTAGGTTGGGGAAGTTTTCCTGGATAATATCCTGAAGAGTATTTTCCAGCTTGGATTCATTCTCTCCGTCACATTCAGGTACAACTATCAAACATAGATTAGGTATTTTCACAGAGTCCCATATTTCTTGGAGACTTTATTCATTCCTTTTTACCCTTTTTTCTCTGATCTTGCCTTCTCGTTTTATTTCATTGAGTTGATCTTCGACCTCTGATATCCTTTCTTCTCCTTGGTCAATTCGACTGTTGAAACTTGTGTATGCTTCATGAAGTTCTCGTGTTGTGTTTTTCAGCTCCATCAATTCACTTATATTCCTCTCTAAGTTGTTTATTCTCATTAGCATTTCGTCAAATCTTTTTTCAAGTTCTTAGTTTCTTTGCATTGGGTTAGAACATGTTCTTTTAGCTCACAGAAGTTTCTTTTTATCCACCTTCTGAAGCCTGATTCTGTCAATTCATCACACTGATTCTCCATCCAGTCTTGTCCCCTTGCTGGTGAGGAGTTGTGATCCCTTGCAGGAGGAGAGGCGTTCTGGTGTCGGGTGTTTTCATCCTTTTTGCACTGGTTTCTTCCCATCTTTGTGGATTTATCCACCTGTCGTCTTTGTAATTGTTGACTTTCAGATTGGGTCTCTGAGTGGACGTCCCGTTTGTTGATGATAAAGTTATTTCTTTCTGTTTCTTCATTTTCCTTCTAACAGTCTGGTCACTCTGCTGTAGGACTCCTGAGGTCCACACAGGCCCTGCTTGCCTGGGAATCACCTGCAGCAGCTGCAGAACAGTAGGGTTGCTGCCAGTTTCTTCTTCTGCTATCTTTGTCCCTGAAGGATACCCACCAGATGTCAGTCTGAGCTCTCCTTTATGAGGTGACTCTTTGGATATATGGGGTTAGGGAGCTGCTTCAGGAGACAGTCTCTCCTTTATAAAGGGAGCTGAAGTGCTGAGCTGTGAGCTCCATTGTTCATTCAGAGCTGCTAGGCAGGTACGTTTAAGTCTGCTGCAGCAGAACTCATAACCCCCCCGTTACTTTTTTAATTTTTTCCCAGGTGCTTTGTCCCGGGGAGTTAGGGCTTTATTTATGAGTTTCTGTTGTGCTGCTGTCTTTTTTCAGGGCTGCCCTGCCCGTCGAGGAGGCAGCCAGGTCACTATCTGCCTGCAGAGGCTTTGCTGAGCTGCTGTGGGCTCTGCCCAGCTGCCGTGTGAACTTCCCTGCAGTCCTGTTTATACAAGTGTAGTTAGAACTGCCTCGGAAATGGTGGCCCACCTCTATAATTGAGGACTCTCTGTGTAATGGCACACTGCCTCAGCAATGGTGGACTACCTCTGTAGTGGTGGACTGCCTCGGTAATGGCGGACACCCCTCCCCCACAGAGCTGGACCATCCCAGGT
The DNA here is from genome assembly GCF_009761245.1 of Sapajus apella. Lineage (NCBI taxonomy): Eukaryota > Metazoa > Chordata > Mammalia > Primates > Cebidae > Sapajus > Sapajus apella. The sequence goes on along the minus strand of NW_022436946.1, from coordinate 69,175,488 downwards.
TAGGCTATGCTTGCTGTGAAACTCTCAATCCAGTGTTTCCAATTGCTGTTTTTTTGTGGGGGTTCGACCAGCCGAGCCTGATCACCTGGCTCCCTGCCTCAGAGCCCTTTTTTTTTAGTTGAATGGTCGACTCTTGTCTACCTGGTGTTCCAGTCACCTGTTGAAAAGGTGCTGGGATCTGTGTGATTTCCCATGCAATGACCCACTGCACTGCGCTGGTTGACACAGCCACTCTGAGATTCGTGGCACTTTTTTGCCCAGGGACCTCCTGGCCTGGCTCCCTGCTTCAGTCCCCTTTTTAATCAGTTGAATGGGTGCCTCTGTCTGCCAGGAGCTCCAATTGCCAGCTAAAACAGCACCCGGACCCGTATATTTTTTACGGAGAACCACTGGCAAAACAGCCGCACCAGCGAAAACAGCCACGCTGGCCAAACAGCCGCGCCAGCCAAACCAGCCGCGCTGGCGACCCGTGGGGCTTCTCTGCCTGGGAATCTCCTGGTCTGTGGGCAATAAAAATCCATCTGGAAATGCAGCCTCCACTCACCCTCTGTGCTTTCGCTGGGAGCTGCAATCCTGAGGTGCTCCTAATCAGCCATCTTGGATCCTTCCCCATAATCCCATATTTCTTGAAGGCTTTGTTCATTTCTTTTCACTCTTTTTTTCTCTAATCTTGCCTTCTCGTTTTATTTCATTGAGTTGATCTTCAATCTCTGATATCCTTTCTTCTGCTTGCTCGATTCGACTACTGAAACTTACATATGCTTAACAAAGTTCTCGTGTTGTTTTTCAGCTCCATTAAGTCATTTATATTCTTCTCTAAGCTGTTTATTATTGTTAGCATTTCGTGAAACCTTTTTTCAAGGTTCTTAGTTTCTTTGCACTGGGTCAGAATATGTTATTTAAGCTCAGAGAAGTTTATTACCCACCTTCTGAAGCCTGTTCCTGTCAATTCATGAGACTCATTCTGCATCTAGCTTTGTTCCCTTGCTGGTGAGAGTTGTGATCCCTTGGAGGAGGAGCGGCATTCTGGTTTTTGCTGTTTTCATCCTTTTTGTGCTGGGTTCTTCCCATCTCTGTGGATTTATCTACCTATGGTATTTGTAGTTGGTGACTTTCAGATGGGGTCTCTGAGTGGACGTCCTTTTTGTTGATGTTGAAGTTATTTCTTTCTGTTTTTTTTAGTTTTCCTTCTAACAGTTAGGCCTCTCTGCTGTAGGTCCACTCCAGATCCTGCTTGCCTGGGGATCACCTGTGGTGGCTTCAGAACACTAAGGGTTGATGCCAGCTTCTGTTATCTTCATCCCAGAAGGATACCTGTCAGATGTCAGCCTGAGCTCTCCTTTATGCGGTGTCTCTTTGGATATACGTGAGTCAGGGAGCTGCTTGAGGAGAGAGTCTGTCCCTTACAGCAGCTCAAGTGTTGAGCTGTGACCTCTGTTGTTCTGTTCAGAGCTGCTGGGCAGGTACATTTAAGTCTGCTGCAGTGGAACTCATACCTGCCTTTTTTCCCAGGTGCTCTCTCCTGGGAGGGTGGGGCTTTATTTATAAATTCCTGACATGCTGCTACCTTTTTTCAGAGATGCCTGCCCAGCAAGGAGGTAGCCTAGTCACAGTCTGCCAGCAGAGGTATTGCAGAGCTGCTGTGGGCTCTGCCCAGCTGCTGTGTGAACTTCCTTGAGGTTTTTTTTACAGAGGTATAGTTAGAACTGCCTTGGTAATGGCGGTCTGCCTCGGTAATGGCAGGCTGCCCCTATAATGTCAGACTGCCTCAGTATTTGCAGATTGCCTTGGTAATGGTGGACTGCCTTGGTAATGGCAGATGCCCTTCGCCCCACAGAGCTGGACTGTCCTGGGTCCAGCTGTGCTTGCTGCGAAACTCTCAATCCAGAGCGTTTCAGATTGCTGGTCTTTGTTGGGGTGGGACCTGCTGAGCAAGATCACTTGGCTCCCTGTTTCAGCCCACTTTTTTCAGCTGAATGGGCAGCTGTGTCTCCCAGGTGTTTCAGGCGCCAGCTGAAATGGCCACCCAGATATGTGTGAGTTTTTGTGCAGAGACTCGCTGTGCCAGCTGAAACAGGCATGCTGAAAACTTGTGGTGCTTTTCAGCCTGGGAATCTCCTGGTGTGTGGGCAGTAATAACTCGTTTGGAAATACAGTGATCACTCACCCTCTGCGTTGTTCTCGCTGGGAACTGCACTCCAGAGCTGTTCCTATTTGACCATCTTGGATTGTCTCCCCTAACGGTTTTTATTCAGGGGAATCGGTGCATACCGCGTCCCAAAAGATGTACTACAATCTTTGATAAATAATGTGCATCAATGTAAAAACAAAAGGCATTGTTGATGTGGCATTTCTTACACAGTGGCCCAAAAAGGTTAGTTTTATATAATATGGCTATTGCAGTGTCATTTCCTATTTTAGAGAAACAATCAGATAACGAAATAGAATATTTTCCCCAAATGACTATGATCTATCATTCAACATGTAGGTCATTTAATATACACAATCTTTTGGATCTTCCTCTTAAATACATAATCCTACATATTCCCAAATGTTTTACTTGGAAAAACAATACTAAAAATAGTTTTTATTTCCAAGCAAATGCCAAACCAGCACATTAAATGCCCAATGAGAAACATCCCAAGAAAGCACAATTAGAAACTGGAGAAATCGTACCTTAATTCTTCTCTCGGTGTCATCTAACTTTAACTCTGCTGAAACTAGTTTCTTTGCCAAATCATCCCGTTCAGGTAGGTGTCTAGCTTCAGAGATCTCTTTCAGTTTCTGTAAGGAAAATTTTGTCCTAAATAGTTCACTCTCTGTATCTTTTACCCTTTTCTCAGTTGCCCGTTCTTTCTCTTGAGATTTTCTTAAGCGTTCTTTGAGTGCTGTAATCTCATTGTTATGACGAAATATAAGCTGTGAGATTTCATTTTCGGCATCTTCAAACTTATTCAAGGCTTTCTCCTGTCTGTACTGAAGCCTTTTCAAAGATTTATTTTCTTTTAGCAGCTCAGCTAACTTGACCTGGAGTTCAGATACTTCATTCTGCAACTCATTGATTTTTAGCAGTCTTGCAGACAGAACTCGTTTTGTAACAAGATTGGTATCTTTCCGAAGCAGCTCTCTATTCAGGCTCTGGGAGCGAAATCCCACTCGGACTCCCTTCCTGTTTGGTAGACCCTTAGGGCTTGGTTTCCGAGGGGCTAAAAAAGAAACAGGAATAACATAAAGTGAAAGCTGTACCAAATGTTGTGTTACTTATTCATTCTAACACAAGGGGGTCCATAGCATTCTTTAGTTATTTTCAATATTAAGAAAGGACTTTACAATATTTAGTAGAATATCAAATTTTATTTAGAGCTCTAAATAGATTTCTATTAAGAAAGGTGTGCAGTATTTTAAGAAAGGTAAAAAATATTCTGATCTATCAAAAATGATACCGTAATAGTTTACATGGAATGATTCTACACAGCTTTAAAAGACAGCAGTGTCAGGCCTTAACTATTTTTAACTGTTTAGATAAGACAGCAAGTCAGAATTCAAACATGAGCATCATCAGCATCAGCGTGGTGCATAACAAACACTGGACAAAACATTGTGATATTCAAGTCATTTGTGGCAAGATATTTGGGATTATTTGAAATGTGAAAATGTATGTTTTCAATTTGCATTTCTTTCATGATCAGTGATGTCAAGCTGTTTCATATGTTTGTTGAGCATATGTATGTCTTCTTTTGAAAAGTGTTTATGTCCTTTTACCACTTTTTAATGGGGTACAATGAGATACTATCACACATCAGTTAGGATGACTATTATTAAAAAGTCAAAAACAAAAAACAAAAAAACCAGATGCTGGCAAGGTTGTGGAGAACAAAGATCACATATACACTGTTAGTAGGAGTGTAAATTAGTTCAACCATTGTGAAAGACAATGTGGCGATTCCTAAGACCTAAAGTCAGAAATACCATTCGACTCAAATACCAAAGGAATGGTATATTCCTTTGGGTACCATTACTGGGTATATACCCAAAGGAAGAGAAATCACTCTATTATAAAGACACATGTAAATATATATTCATTGTAGCACTATTCACAATAGCAAAGACATGGAATCAACCCAAATGCTCATCAGTGATAGACTGGATAAAGAAAATGTGAAACATATAAACCATGGAATACTATAAAGCCATAAAAAGGAACGAGATCATGTCCTTTGCAGGTTCATGAATGGAGCTGGAGGCCATTATCCTTAGCAAACTAACATGGCAACAGAAAATCAGATAACACACAATTTCACTTCTAAGTGGATGCTAAATGATAGGAACACATGGATACATAGAAGGGAACAACACACACTGGGGCCTACTGGAGGGTGCAGAGTGAGAGGAGAGAGAGGGTCAGGAAGAATACCTAATGGATACTAGGCTTAATACCTGGGTGATGAAATAATTCATACAACAAATCTCCATAATACATGTTTACCCAGGTAACAAACCTGTACATTCTGCATGTGTCCCTGAACTTAAAGCAAAAAAAAAAAAAAAAAGTGTATTTTTTTTTTCATTAATCACAACTTTCTCTAACTGGGGACAGAAGAAGAGTATATTGTACAGTGAGATTTGTGACTCAAATTTATCACTTAACTCTTTGGGCAATTCAATCAAATGTTTCCAAGTCTATTTACCCAGCCCATAGAAAGAAGACAATGTCACCCACACAATTAGGTTGTTGGGAGAATTAAATGTTCTACACATTCTCTGTTGGTAATAAGAACATTCCATTTATCAGTGATTGAAAATGGAAAACAGCAGTATACGTGTGTTTCTAATGCTTTCTCAGAGGATTTCTTTTTGTGTGATATTCAAACCAAAAACGCCTAATTTGGGAAGACAAAAACAAAAAATTACATCCTAAAATATATAAGCATATGAAATCTTCAAAGAACACATTTTAAGAAACAACATTTCTCAAAAATTTGAAACAATGTTTTTATTTTTGCTAGAAGTTCATTAAACTTAAACCTCAATATCCAGAGCACCGGCCCTTTAAAAGAGGCATTTGAAAGTCTGCCAAGAATTTTTTTTCAAAGAGAAGATGCATTTTTAAAAAATGAAAATGCATTCCAGAGTTAAAAAAAAAAGAAGAAACATTAGAAGATCCAACTTTTCCATCCCTATCTTATCAGCCATGGATACTTGATTCCTTTATGTAAACAAGTAATTTTCACAATTTAACCAATTTGGGATTACAGTTCCATAAATGACTGAATACATGAAAGGAAGCAGTAATAAAAAGAAACAAGGGAATACTTAACTGCAACTTTGAAACTATGCTATTCATTATGGTGGCCACTAGCCATATACAGGTATTGAGAAGCTTGAAACGTGGGTAGTTCAAGCTGGATATGCTATAATTGTGAAACATACACTGGATTTTGAACACTTGATTCAAAAACAAAAATAATGCAAAATATTTCACAATGTTTTATACTTACTATATGTAGAAATGATAATACTCTTAAATATATACTATTAAAATAAATTTCATTTGTTTTTCTTCTTTAAACTGGTTACCAAAAACTATATAATTACATGTGTGGCTTGTATTTGTGATCTGTATTATATTTCCAATGGGCAGCATTACTTTAGAATATAATTTTAAATTTGAAGTGTCCATCATTTCAGTTTTCTTTCTTTCCCAACATATGTAGTTAATTGAGTTTTGATACACACACACACACACACACACACACACATGCTATTATGGGATATGTACTCAGCTCTTGGAATGACAGAAACTTTATACACAAAAATAATTATATATGAAGACAAATGTCAATTGTTTCAAATATGGTTTTTATGTACAAAATTACACTGCTCAGAAGACGAAACTTTTTTTTTTTTTTTTTTTTTTTTGAGACGGAGTTTCGCTCTTGTTACCCAGGCTGGAGTGCAATGGCGCGATCTCGGCTCACCGCAACCTCCGCCTCCTGGGTTCAGGCAATTCTCCTGGCTCAGCCTCCTGAGTAGCTGGGACTACAGACACGCGCCACCATGCCCAGCTAATTTTTTGTATTTTTAGTAGAGACGGGGTTTCACCATGTTGACCAGGATGGTCTCGATCTCTTGACCTTGTGATCCACCCGCCTCGGCCTCCCAAAGTGCTAGGATTACAGGCTTGAGCCACCGCGCCCGGCCCTCAGAAGACGAAACTTAATAGAAAGAACAACTTGTTTTATTTGAAAAGTTAAAGCCTAATAATATAAGAATCAGGATAAAAATTTTAGTCAGATACAAAAGAGTTTCCACAACCAACTTTCTGACGTCCTAAAACTCTGAATTTTTTAGCATATTCTATTAGTATAACTACAAACTGATCATTAACCTGAACTCACAAATATTGCCAGCTTTCATCTACCTTTATATTTTCATTTTAAAAACTATCAAGATGAAATATTTTAAACTACCAAGTGCTAACAAAAGAAAGATGATTGTTGTGTATATCATTTTTCATCTCTCCTTGTTAAGTCATTCCCAAAAAGTGGGTAGAAAATTGCTTTTTCTTCCTTCAGGTGTTAAAAATAATTTGACTCATTTTTTTAAATATAGTAAAAATAAATTATGCATCCACCAAAAAAAATCAAATTTTATGTTTAAATTATTGAAAAAACAAAGAATGGAATAAATATATAATAAACAAACATGTATAACCAAAACTTATTGAATTTTGCCATAAATTCTGATACAGTATAAATTTTATGCAAAAAAAAATAAAGTATGCTGAAAATTAAGGAGGGGGAAGAAAGAATATGTTATCAAACATGCAAACCTGAAAATTCATTTAAAATGCTGTTTTAATCACATTTGTTTCATCCTTAGATTAGTCTACACTGATCACAATTTAAACTAAGAAAAATTAACTAGTGTTTACAGAAATGTATCAGTTTGGTCCTGTTACTTGGTCTAAGGCAGAGTAATTCCAACAGATTTTAATTCAAAGGACAGTGCAAAGCAGAAAACAGTACAAGTCAGACTGAAGACAATAATTGAAATTTTCTGGCTGATGTTGGAACTGTTTCTCATAGCTTTTCTCAATTATCTTCTCAAATAAGTTACAAAAGTTCTGACTCCTTAATTGGGTGGCCTCCTAAGTTGCTTCTGGAGAATGAAGGAAAAATTAAAGTATTCTGTACCAATAATACCCTAGGAATTTCTTGAGAACAAGATGCATTTTCTAAGGTTCAACCCTAAGATCTGTTTTGTTAGTTCTTAATTATATAACAAAAGTTTAATAAGGGATCATGCTCTCAACTACAAAATCATAACAAGCACTGAGACAGATTTGGAAAAAGAGACCAAAACAACAAAGCATTGTACTTACAAAGAAAAAGGTTCCCAATTGTTATAAATGGTTAGAAGTATGGACATCCCTGAGGAGATAGACTGGAGGGGGTCCATGAAAGGGTTTCTTTCAAAAGGAATATATATCTTCGTAGTTTTTAATGAGCAAATATTATTTTTCGAAGTAAAAATTTATAAAGGCAGATTATACCCTTGCTTAAATCTTTTCAACGGCTAACTATTCCCAACAAAAATAGAGTCAATATACTAACACAGGATACAAGGTGTTTCATAATGTGGTCCCTTATTTCCCTTTTCGGCCCACAGTTTTACCACTTCCTGCCTTGCAATCTAAACTCTCACCATTCTAAGCTACTCCTGTGCTACTTTTAATGGACACTGTAATTAACTCATTTGCCTTATTTTTCTATGCTATACTGATAAACTTTACGTATTGTTACTAACTACAATGGGGTTTTCTTGACCAGAGATTTATTGAGATGAAGAGATTTGTCAAATATGTATGAATACCTATTTCCTTTCTAGTAACATTTTAAAAACAAAAATTACTTCTAATGATTAATCCAGTTTCGATTATAACACACTTCAAAAGAAAACAAATAAGATCAAAGGCCCCAATTCCATTCCTAGGTTTAATTTGAATTTTTACAACACTGTGTTACCTAGAGTAAGTAATTTTACTCAATCTATTAAAAATGTCCCTTAACAACTTTATATCAATGCTTTTCTCTACTTTTAAAAAATAAAGATACAAAAATGTACATATGTTTTATAAACTTTCTTGCCTTTACCTCAGAAACCCCAAGACGAGCATTTATTTAGGAAAAAGAAAAAACAAAATGAGAAGGCTTAACGTTATTTTCTTCTGTATACTGTATGATTTTGAATATAACAAATAGTATCATAAAGCAACATTTATATATACTTACAAGTATATAATCCATATCTAAAATGCAAATCAGCCCAATTCCATGTATACCACAATGTACATACAAATAAGAAATTCATTCATACACGTTTTCCTTAAGCATTCAAAATGAGTCTTCTAGGTCCACCAGACTCTTTTAAAGAATTCTTACCTTGGTGATGTACTTGGCTGTCTGAACTTTGTCTTTTAGCATTTTTCATCCTAACACTTGAAGGTGAAGAACTGACCAGCGATGATCGGCCAGAAGACTGTGGTGTTTCAAAATCGGATGAATAAGAATAACAGTGTTTGCCTGCCTTTCTTTCTTGATCAGTACTTGGACTTCTTGCTCTTTCCCCCATTGTTTTGAAAAATGATCTCTATTCATACAATTTTATAGATTCTTTTCTCCAGAAGAGACCATGACAGTACTGAAAAACATTTTCACAGTCTTCAGATCCTGATAATATTCATTTTTGTGCAATCTGTTTTCTCCACAATGTATTTGTAGACCACAATTCACATTAGCATTCAGGAAATAAACTTTTTTGCCCTGCAATTAAGGAACAGGAAAGGAAACTTACTATATAGTCATGAACTAATTTCCACAGTTAATTACCATGAAAGACACTAAAAGCAAAATATATAGCTTACAATTTTTAAAAGAGGTTACAATTTATCTATATTTTCACAGAGTTATTTACAGCATTTGGAGAAGAAAACAGACTGTCACAGCCTAGATAGATAACAAGTACCTGACATACAAGTGCTTCCGAATAAATGTTAACTGAAGTTGACTTAACAGTTATACTAGAGGCAAATGCTGAATTTTAACAGACAATAATGATCAAATCACTAGTTTTTTTCTTTTTTTAGGTGGGGAGGGCATGAGAGTGGAGGTAGTGGTGACAGTAAAGAACAAACTGGCTAATAAGAATAAAGAAAAATATCCAAGATTGACCGCACGAAAAATGTAAAACTGAAGTATATTTTTTCAAAAATAAATTAAAATATAAAATACTTGATGAGAAACATTTGCAAACAAATGGTAAAAAAAAATGTTACCAACTTCAACACATAAATAAATATATCATCCTCTGAGAAAAATATCAGGTAAAAATTAAAGGGGTGGCTGGGTGCAGTGGCTCATGCCTGTAACCCCAGTACTTTGGGAGGCCGAGGCAAGTGGATCATCTGAGGTCAGGAGTTCGAGACCAGCCTGGCCAACATGGTGAAACACTATCTCTACTAAAAAAAATACAATAATTAGCTGGGCATGGCGACAGGCACCTGTAATCCCAGCTACTTGGGAGGCTGAGGCAGGAGAATCACTTGAACCCAGGAGGCAGAGGTTGCCGTGGGCCAAGAACACACCATGGCACACCAGTCTGGGCAACAGAAGCAAAATTCCGTCTCAAAAAAAAAAAAGAAAAAAAAAAATTAAATGGGCAAAATACATGATAAAACTCCAAAAAGGCAAGACAAATGATACAAGACACAGAAATATAACCTTAAATATCATTTTCAAACTATCAAATTATTAAAGATTTTTCAAAATAACAACACTCAATGCTGCCAGAGTTGCCATCAGAAAAACGTCCATAGAGTTTTTGGGAAAAATGCTGGCAAAAATACATATGACTTTAATTATGCTTTAACCTTTGGTACAATAATTCAATTTCTGGATTCCAATAAATTAGGAGAAACCCTAAAATTAGGAGAAAAGTCACATGCAAATATTTAAGATAGTACAGTACTTTTAATGGAAGCAAATTAAATGTCTAATCATTGAGGAATAATTATTTTACAAATCCATATAGCATAATATCATGAAGCTACTGAAAATGCTTATGGAAAGTTTGTATTTAAGGAAAATTTATAGTATTAGTGTAAAGAAAAATTTCAAATTAGTGCATACAGTATGATCTCAACTACACATATTCATTTAAAAAAATACTGAAAATACTATTATTCCTATCTGAATTCAAAAACTGAAAACATTTTCCGAAGCAAGGAATAGATGAACATCAAAATTGTGGCTGCTTGACAACATGATTTTAGATAATTTTATCTCTCCATTAACATATTCTATTATTCTAACACAATAAAATTGGATTACTTTTATAATCCAATTTAGAAAAAACAAAAATCCCATTGTTGAAATTAGTATTAAAAGTATAGTGCTTCTGGCAATAATATGAAAAGGCACGCACAAGGCAGCACTATTTATGGTATCTCTGTTACAAGTAGAAAACTAAAACAATCAAAATGACCAAAAAGAACTGGTCTTACAAACTATAAACATCCACACGATGAAGTATATGTAATACTGTGGAGCTTTTAAAGGAATGAAGACTATCTCTGTGTATTGCTCATAGTCTGGCATAATCTCTAGGATATACAGAGAAAAGAAAGATGTAAAAAAGCGTGTAGTATGCTACCATTTACCAAGGAAGAAGGGTAACATACATAATTTTTTATATTTTTAAGTAGAAGGAGAAATCAAATAATCAAGAAAAATAAAATGGGTTCGCTAGGGTAGGGCTATCCAACAGAACTTTCAGCCAGGATGGAAATGTTCTACAATCTGTGCTATTCAAGATGGTAGCTGGCCACATGTGGCTATTAAGCACTTGAAATGTTGCTGGTATAACTGAAGAACTAATTTTTAATTTTATTTAATTTTAATTTAAGAAGGCACATGTGCTGGTAGTTAACTTACTGAACAAGACAGCTACAGGAGAAGGAAGGAAGCAGTTTAGGGAAGGGGATAGAAGCCAGACTTCTCTGTATATAATTTTTGTAAATTTAACATTAGAAATGACAATTTTTAGAAATTAGATTTTTGAAAAGCAATTCCCATAAATCAAAATAAAATTAGATAAAACAATTTAACAACAAATATGGTTGGTGGTAAAGCCACACAAATTAACCAGTTCAAATGACTTTACAACACTATACCTTGACTTTTCTTTTTCAGTTATTTTATTTTATTTTAATTTTTTTGAGACAGGGTATAGCACTATGGCCCAGGCTAGAGTGCAGTGACACAACCTCAGCTCACTGCAACCTCTGCCTCTCGGGTTCAAGGGATTCTTCTGCTTCAGCCTCCTGAGTAGCTGAAACTAGGTGCACACCACCACACCCAGCTAATTTTTGTATTTTTAGTAGAGACAGGGTTTCACCATATTCATCAGGCTGGTCTCAAACTCCTGACCTCATGATCAGCCTGCCGTGGTCTCCCAAAGTGCTGGGATTACAGGTGTGAGTAACTGTGCCAGTCCATACCTTGACTTTATATTCCTAGTGAGATATAATGACCAAAAAAAAAAGTGCAAAAAAATTTTTAAAGCTATTTCAAAAAACATATTTTGCTATTGCTATTCTCAGACTCATACATATGTACTGTGAAATAAAACAAATGAGTAATTATTATTGTTGCAGTTGGGCACTAGAATTTTCAACACAGAAGAAGTAAATATAAACTAATGTGAGTTTTAAAACTTTTTGACATTCAAAATTTGAATTATGAGTGTCAGTATGAATTTATGATGGCTTTTATCTATTTATTTTCTTAAAAAACTTCTTCGCTCTGTCCCCTAAAATAATTCCAGAAACAAGGAAAAAACTAGGAACATTCCTAGAACCCAGATGTAGTGTCTATATACCACTTCCCACTGAAAGAAACTAAAGTTCATTGTGAAATACCTGATTCCATGTCTGAGGGAGGAAACATACAAAATTAATCTAAGAATATAGCAAACTGGTCATACTAGAAAGCAAGGAAGCTATCAGACACTACTGACTGGAATATGAGTCAAAAGGTCTCAGGAGCCAACTTCATGGAACTACTTGCCAAAGACAAGGCAAATTTGTCACTAATACGAATTCTATCAGCAAAGGATTTAAACATATCAAAAGTGTTTAAATCCTTGAGTTCATATGATATACTTTAGGAAAATCTAATTATTTACCTGTGGAAGATTCTAGGGAACCATCTCATTTAATTTAAAAATTTATACATAAAGAGAAAAAAAAATCACACACACATCGTGCCTATACCCTTAAAAAGCTTTATCTGAAAATAACAAAATATTAGATAAAGGGAAGTATTTCTTTATGAAATTATTCTACTTAACAAATAAAAAAGAAAATATTAAAATAACGGAATTAGAGGAGTGCCATTTCACAACTGCTAATGAAATAATGAAGCTATATAATGATCACAAATGGCTGTATCACTACAGAAAAATAACAACCAGACACCATGTGTGTCTGCTAGGACACAATACCTCTGAAGTAATCTCCCCTCCTCCCCACAAAAACTAAACCGGAATCTAATCAAGCCTCTAAAGGTAAATGACACTAAGAAGTACTAGAGAGACCGAGGTACAAGAAAGCAATCAAAACAAATGGAGACTGTGGCAAATTCTACAGGAAAAACCAGATTCTTTAATGAAAAAATTGAAAGCAGTACAAGAGAGAGGAGAGAAGAGGTTATTTATACAATAAGAAAGTCTTAAGAAACAACCACCAAGTGCAATCTATGGACAGTATTTCAATCCTGATTACAATAAATTGCATTAAAAAATTATAATCAAGAAAATTTAAACACTACTTATTTATTGTTCTTAGAGACAGGGTTTCACTCTGTTGCCCACACTGGAGTGCAGTGACACGATCATGGTTTGCCACAACCTTGAACTCCTGGGCTTAGATCCTCCCACCTCAGCCTGCTGCTGAGTAGCTAGAAATAGAGGCCTGTGCCACCACGCCCAGCCCTTGACTACATAAATAATATCAAGGAATTATATTGTTTTAGGTGAGGCAATGACAGTGTGGTTATTTTTTTTTTTAAGAATCTATCTTTTAGAGATATATGTTGAAATATTTATCAATAAAATTGTCTGGGGTTTGCTTCAAAATAACCCAAAGGAAAATGGGTAAGGGCAGAGATTATACAAAATTGACTGTAAGTTGACGATTATGTAAACTGATTGATGAAGACTTTTAAATTCATTATTCTAATATCTCCAATTCTGTATTTGTTTGAAATTTTCTTTAGAAGATTTTAAAAGGCAAAAAAACTTATCTTTGATTTTACTCATGATGTATGAGACTCTAGCAATCACAGTCTCTATTACAATAAGCTATTATATCTAAAATCAACAATCCCTATGGCAAGTACTAGTATTAAAAATATACATAAATTAGCCTGAATCTTTCACTACAATCATGTGAAAAAATATTTACACATGAAAAAAATTGTCTTAAAAAAAAGGATAATGATACAAGCAAGTGGGTGGTTCTAGCACTCATTAGCTGTGTAAATCTGGAGAGTTTACCTTGCAATGTAAGTCTAATTTTTTTATATGTAAAATTGTAATAGTAACTACCATAGAGAATTCTTGTGAGGGTTAAATGAGATAATTCAATAACACACTATAAGAACTTGGTAAATATCAACAATTATATTACTAATTCAAATGCATATGAGATTTCAGTAAATTATAACTGATGTTCCTTGTCAACAACTTTCAGTTTAAATTCCAATAATATAATTAAAAGTTGGTTAAATGGTAAAGATGAAGATTATTTCTGTTTACATTTGCATAGCAGAAGTAGCTTCTATGATCTATCCTATCTAAATCTGAGATGCCTACGAACTTTCCATGGCAAAGGGGAAGAATACACAAAGCAGTGTTCTCTCCCCGCTCCCCCACCATATATCCAGAGTTCCATAAAAATAAAGGAAATATTTACTTTTAATAAATATATAATTATTTAAATTAAATGTCCCATTATCCAAGTTCTCTTCCCTAAAACCATTTTAATGGCTTATACCTTTACGTGTACGCTGTATCTTGAGTTAGCAATTTTAGACTATAAAAGATGAGGATTTAACTCATCCTTCTTTTTATATGGTTACTACATGTTGGTTATACATGTTTTTTTTCTTTTAATCCTTTTCTTTTTTTCCTATTAAAGGGAAAAAACATTTCTTACATCCCTAATATCTACCAGCTTCTTAATCTACCAGTGGCCTGAGGTGCATTCCATTCTCCCTCCTAAAGACATTTTCCTTGAATTTCCTATTCTAATTTAAATCAACTACTTTCTAGACCTGTTGCACTGCTGTCATTCTGGAATTACTTTTACTGAATTCCTCAGTTAGTACACTATTTCATTTAGACCACGTCATCTTTATTAGTTTCCATCATCATTTTACTGGTCCATACCCTTAAATGACTACTTGAGAAATAGTTTATGGTTTAGGAAGTAAATGTTCGAAGTCCTTGCATGCTTGACAATATCCTTATTTTACCTCACACTTGTTACTTTTCAGAGTTCCAAATTCTAGGTTATTTTCTCTCAGAACTTTGAAGACACTGCTTCACTGTCTTTTAAACCCTCAGCATTGTTAGTGAGACATATGCTGCAGTCATTCTTTTATTCAAAATATATTTCTTGAGCTCTATGTAAGAGTAATGAACAAAAATTCCCTGCCCTTAGGGAATTTACACTCTAGTTATACTCATCAGATATTCATTCCTTTATAGGTTATCTTTTCCTTTTTTTCACTCCCTAAAGGGCTTTTAGGGTCTTCCCCCTTGTATACTGAAATTTCATAAGAATATGAATACAAGTGAGTCTTTTTCACTGTGCTGAGACCCTTTCTCCTCCTTTTCCTTTCAATCTGGAAATCTGTATCTTTAAGCACCAGAGGTTTTCTTACATTGCTTTTCAGATAATTAACCGTTTTTTCCATTTTTTTTTAATTTCTCCTAAATAAGCCTGCTCTTTTTTTGTTCTATTTTCGAAGAGTTTTATGCAATTTACCCTCTAAACCATCATTTAAAACATGATGCCAATATCTTCCAGAACTTTCTTGCGCTGATTTTTAAAATAATTATTCTGTTCTTGCATTACCGAGGTAACATATTTTTTCTCTGAGATTACATAGACATTTTCTGTTTAAAGTCTCTTCTGATCCAAGAATTACCACTATTTCATATGGTGTCAGCTTTTCTGCTTCTTTATCTTGGGTTTTTTATTTACATACTTCTGGTTTTATGTCTTTGAAGATAATTTTTAGTTGACCACTTATACTAAAAAAGAGGGGAAAAAAAAGGAAACGAAACCACTCCTAGGAAATCCCCTCGGTTTAGCAGACCAGCTAGACCAATTCCTAGGACCCAGCTTTTACACCTAGGCTAAATAATGTCTATCATAAATATCCTGTACACAGGAGAAGTGAGCAGAATAATGAGGAAAGTGGTCATAACCATCTGGGAAAGGTAACACCCTCCCAGGCAAAAAGTCTTGCCAGTCAAACAAAAATTTCCAAGTGTCAATCCCATCTGGAATAATAATCCCAGGGATCAGGTCCAAATGCAGGATCTTAGGAAACTATAATTAAAAGGATTAAAGAGTCCACTCCTAGGACATAAAACGTCTCAAAGGCATTCGAAATTCAGTAAGAAAAGGAGGAAACTCCCTCTGCACTACTACAGAGGCTCAGAGATCAAATGAGAAAATACTCCCGATTAAATCTGGAGGGCTCAGTAGGGCAAGGCCTTGTGAAAGTTAACTTTGTAACTAAGAAGTGGCCTTGCAGGCCAGGGAGTGCAGCTGCAGGAATGGGGGCAGCAGGAGGCACAAAGCCAGAATAGACAGCCGAGATAATGGTGGACAGTGTGAGAGTTAGTGTGAGTAAAACCTTTAATAAGGGAGTCAGTAGGCACTCCTGGCTCTGTGTGATGCCATACTTAGGAATTATGGGTGTCTAGGCATTTATACCCTCACTAAACAAGTATGTGGAAGTTGTGTAACTGTCAAAAGGATCAACAAAAAGGTGATTAGAACACAGGCCACCAGGCCAGGTGTGGTGGCTGAACACCTATAATCCCAGCACTTTGGGAGGTGAGGCAGGAGGATCATGAGGTCAGGAGTTCGAGACCAGCCTGGCCAATAATGTAAAACCCCATCTCTAATAAAAATACAAACATTAACCTGGCATGATGGCATGCGCCGGTAGTCCCAGCTACTCAGGAGGCTGAAACAGGGGAATAATTGTTTGAACCCGGGAGGCGGAGGTTGCAGGGGCCAAGATCATGCCACCGCACTCCAGCCTGGGCAACAGTGCAAGACTCCATCTCCAAAAAAAGAAAGAAAGAAAACAGGCCATGGAAGGAAGACCTCCTAAACTAAGACCGTTTCAAAGCATTCACGTAAATTACACAGAAATGCCCAAAATAGGAAGACTGGTAATTGTAAATCACCTTTCCAGCTGGGTAGAAGGCTTTCCCCTTCCAATAGCCACCACTGGGAATGTGATCAAAGTAATATGAAAACCAACGTACCTAGATTTGGCCTGGTGGAAAATATTAATTCAGACAATGGGAGCCACTTTACCTCAAGGGTGTTAAAGGGAATTATGGAAGGTTTACAAATTAAATGGAATTATCACACCCCTTGGCATCCCCCTTCCTCTGGAAAGACAAAAAGAATAAATCAAACTCTCAAAAAGTGTATCACCAGGCAACTGTAATCCTAGCACTTTGGGAGGCTGAGGCGGGCAAATCACGCGGTCAGGAGATGGAGACCATCCTGGCCAACATGGTGAAACCCTGTCTCTACTTAAAAAATAGAATAATTAGCTGGGCATGGTGGCGCACGCCTGTAGTCCCAGCTACTTGGGAGGCTGAGGCAGGAGAATCGCTTGAACCAGGGGGCCAGAGGTTGCAGTGAGCCGAGATCGCACCACTGTACTCCAGCCTGCGACAGAATGAGACTTCGCCTAAAAAAAAAAAAAGACATATCACCAAACTAATCATAAGACTTAAAATGCCTTGAACCATATGTCTCCCAGTAGTACTCCTTAGGATTAAAACAGCCTCAGGAAAAAATTTGGGATTATCCCCCTACTAGTTATTATATGGGCTCCTGCATGTGGGCAGAGCTACAAATCTCCCTACTATAAAAACCAAGGATCAGTTCTTAAGAAATTACATACTGGCCATATCCTCCACCCTGTCATCCTTTAGGTTAAAAGGACTTCGAACTCTAAACTCTGCCTCTTAAGTTTGCAGCCTGGTGATTTGGTGCTGATTAAGACTTGGAAAGAAGACAAGCTCCACCCAAGCTGGGAAGGTTCCTACCAAGTGCTCCAAATCATTCAAACAGCCATGCAAACAGCTGAATGGGGGTAGATTCACTGTAGTCCAGTCAAGGGACTGGTAAAAGAGACCCAGGAAGAGATGGGAAAAAAACTGTAAAAAATGCATGGGTCACCTAAGGAACCCTTAAAGTTAACTCTAAAGAAAATAAAAAGATAATATGTGCTGGCCTCATCTCTGGAAGTTAATATGGCTAAAATGGGCTACTATACAAAAAGCAGAAGATCAATATGGAAACTGGCAAGGGAACTCCTTCCTACCAAATCAGGTTGGTAATTAATGTAACAAGACGGTAGCACCCCAAACTATAAGATTTAATGCTTGCCAGGTCTTACTTTGTGGGAATTTGAAAAATCAGAGATGGCTCTCACAGGAAAATAAATTTATTTGCCCTGAAACAGATACAAGTTACAGTAGCACATGACCCTGCCTTAGCTGGCATGATATATGGTAAACTACCCAATTTCAGAGTTGGACAGTAAACATGGGGTGGGTAACTCCACACTGGAGACCCTTAAAGAATACACTCCAAGGGTTCCTGGTCAAATAACTGCCAGAATTTAAAATGCAATCCTATACTTATCACCATTAACAATCCAGCCATAAACCGAAAGCAGAGTCTTGGGTATACAGGTTAGGAGCAGAGATCACAGAGCAAGACCCCACAGGGCAAATTTGTTCTCAAACTAATCGAAAACTCAACCTTCCATTTGCCTGGGACTACTCCAACTCCAAACGCTAATAAACACTTCAGTCCACCAAATAATAACCCTAAAAGGGCAAAAATAATTGAGGTAAATAATTTAAGGCAAATCTTAGAAATTGAAACAGGGTACAAGGATGTGAATGCCTGGGTCCGATGGGTTAAATTTTCAGTACAAGCTCTCAAGAAGAGTAACTGCTATGTGTGTGCTGCTGGACGACCTCAGGCTCAGGTGGTTCTGTTTCCCCTAGGATAAAATACCAATCCTGAAGGAATGCGCTGCATGTTGACTCTATACCAGAACAAGGATGCATGGGAAAATGAAAGTTTGTAAAAGACTGTCATTGCTCTTTCCTGCATTTCGAGGTCAAATCCCAGAGCAATTCCCTCGTTCTCTACAGGGAATATAAACCACTCCTTCTGTCTCTCTAGGCAGGGGGTAGAATTCAATAAGCCCATGGGAGAACTCTCAACTTGTATCAACATTGTAAACATCAGTGGTAAGGCAATGGCAATCACTCAGCTTTCCATATCCCCAGTGCCAACAGCTGGTGACATTGTGAGTAAAGGAACCTCTGTAACCTATTACCATCTTATTGGATTGGAATTTGTGCTTTAGTCCAGTTGGCCATTCCCCTCACCCTGGCATTCCATAAAGATACCCAAAAATATACATGGCCAACAAAACTTATTTAACAAAGTCTTTTAATGCTAATATATATGTTAACTTAATAGGAATCCCTGGAGGTGGGTGCCTAATGAATTTAAGGCCTGAAACCAAATACCTGCCAGGTTTAAGTCAGCACTCTTCTAGTGGTCAACTAATAATAAGAATGTGGATTAGATTAACTACATCTATTATAATCAACACAGATTCATCAATTATACTCAGGAGGTGGCTAGCCAGGTAAATGCCACCAGCCAAATGGTCTGGGAAAACAGGCTTGTGATAGACATAATGCCTGCAAAAAAGGGGAACATATGTGTTATGCTGGGTGGAAAATGCTGTACTTTCATTCCCAACAATACTGCCCCAAATGTAACCATCACAAAAGCTTTACAGGGACTAACAACTATAGCCAACTAGCAGAAAATGCTAGAATTAATAACCCACTTACAGGTTGGCTAGAAGGTTGGTTTAAAAAATTGAATGGCATGGTATCTTCAATCCTTGTATCTCTCATAATTGTGGCAAGAGTCTTAATAGCAGTGGTTTGTTGTATTATCCCTGTGTGAGGGGACTAGCACAGAGATTAATTAAAACAGCTATTAGTAAGCATACGTACCAGCAAACTAAACTGCTACTATTAGAAACCAAATTAAACTCACTCTCCTATTAAAAAAAAAAAAAGTAAACAACTTCTAAAGCAATTCAAGGACCAGACGCGTTTAAATAGAAATGAAACCAAAGAAAGTAAATAGAAAAAGAAGGAAATTCATGAGAAAACATTTTAAATGGTCCACTTTCAAGGCATGATAAATCTAAGCACTGGCAGCCAGCCTGAAAATGTAACAAACCACACAGCTCACGTACCTAGAAGGTCACAATAAGTGAACCAAATGTAAAGGAAGGGTCAGCCAATAAAAGGGAAGAAAGTTTCATTTTTGGGAAATTGAAACTTAAGAGACGAAGGGGATGGGGTATAACCTTATAAGGGGGATAATAAAGCTTAGGCAACGTCCAGGAAGACTGTAACCCCATAGTACTTGACCAGTGAGGACCTTGCGTGCTAGGAGATAAATTACCTGCTGTAGCTGCCCTGGGTGTGCCTGCCTACCAGACACCCAATCTTGCAAAACCACTATTAAAAGTATCACTTTCACCGTTCTTCATGCCTCTGAGTCCATTCTTTGGGTTTAAATGGGTGAGGGTGTTTCTCAAACTGATAACAAGAACAGCTCCAGGAGCACTAGAGAACACACTATTTTCTTTGTTAAACTTATTACTTAGGTTCTATTTTGAAATAAGGTGGGTTTTTCTAAACTATGTGTAAGACATATCATCTACAATTCATCATGGCATTTAATAAACAAGTACATCCTTAGGAAATATAACAACCCAAATAGTTTAGCTTTCCTAAAGAATGGAAACTTAAGTGAAAATTTACTTTTAAAAAATTAGTCCTTAGTCCTTGTAAAAACTTGTAGATGCCTGGCTGACAGGCTTCAGAAAAACAGTTCAAATAAGCAAACAGGCAAACAGAATATAAGTTAAATGAAAAAGAAAAGACATAAAAAATAAGACCAAAAAAAGAAACAAAGATGAGGTAAACAAAGTAACTATTAAGGCTGAGGCGGGTGGATCATGAGGTCAAGAGATTGAGACCATCCTGGTGAAACCCCATCTCTAATAAAAATACAAAAATTAGCTGGGCATAGTGGCTTGCCTATAGTCCCAGCTACTCAGGAGGCTGAGGCAGGAGAATTGCTTGAACCCAGGAGGCAAAGGTTGCAGTGAGCTGAGATCGCGCCATTGCACTCCTGCCTAGGTAACAAGAGCGAAACTCCGTCTCAAAAAAAAAAAAAAAAAAAAAAAAAAAAAGCATAAAGCAATAAAAACTACTATAGCTTAACAAGATTACATAACAATTTACCACTGGACCGGACCCTAGGAAACCACTCTTTTCTTTGCAAAGATTAAGGAAATTGAGGCCCAGAAAAACAAAATGACTTACCCAAGTTCACAACTGAGCTAAGGTCACAAAGCTCAGTTAGTAAAACTTGAAACAGACTATACTGACTGTTTGACCTATTCTATTGAGTATCCTATTCAATATTTCAGTAACATTCAGATGATAACTACCTCATTTTTGAAGTCACTTCCACCTGTATCTATCCCATCCTCTTTGCCCTCTCAACTCTGCTAAAACTGAAGAAGCATTTCTGTTCCTTATCTTCTTTCCCATACTATCACTCAATGTCAAGGATTGTGCATCTGCAATTGTGCCCTCTCTACAGGATCATTTCTATCAATGAAGAGGCACTAATGAAGCTGATGCTTGATTCCATGTTCTGTTGTATCTAAACCCAATTTCTCGACTCCAATTTTCCAATAATTTTTGAAGAGTAATCTATAACCTAGAATGCTATCAAGACTTTTTTTCCAAGTGTTTTCTTTTGAACCCACAATAGTCAGGTTTTCATCCCTACCACTCCACTGAAACAGCTTCTGTCAAGATCACCAATGACAGTCGTCTTCCTAAATCCATCAGCCACGTTTCTTATTTCCTCTTTTGCACACCACCTCCCACCATCAGCCAATTTTCTATCCTACTGGTCCTAAACCTCACAGCAGTGTTTGACATAACCAACAATTCCTTCCCTCCTAAAACATTCTCTTTTCTTACTTTCTTGTCCATAGTGATTTATTTTCCTGATTTGCTTACTACCTCACTGGCTGTCTCCTCTCAGTCTCCTTTGTGAATATGCCTCCTCTTCCTGATCTCTAAATGTTGGAAAACACAGGGCAGCACATGTTGGACCTCTTTATTTACACTCTCTCCTTAGGTGATCTAATCCAGACTTCATCTACCCTGACTTCCCATTCATATATACACCTTCCTACTTGACAATTCTACTCGGATATCTAAAAATCATTTCAAATTTACATGTCCAAAACTGAAATCATTATTTGTCCCTTTTCCATCTCAACTCTTTCCTATGTTTCTGATCTCATTAAATGGTAAGTCCATCCACTAAATTACTCATGTCACAAATCTAAAGATTGTCCTGGATTCCTTCTTCCTACATCCCTCATCCAAATCATATGTAATACCAGACATTTTAATCTCCACACCATATTCCAGATCTGACCACACTGCTACTGCCCTAGTCTATGTCATGTGAGTCTAGGCCATATCCATGTTTTCTCTGTAGGACTTCTGCAATAATCTCCTAACTGACATTCCACTTTCATCCTTGCTTCCCCATAGTCAGTTCTTCACACAGCAGTGAGAAAACGCAACTTAAAACAGAGATCAGACCAGTACTGCTCTCCTGCTTAATATACTTCAATGGTCTCCTATGGCCATCACAGGCCTTTACCAGGTTTGCAAGCTCATACAAGGTCTAGCCCTGCTGTCTACTTCTCCATCCTTACATACTCTTCTTTTTGAATCTCCTTTTTCAGGCAAACTAGTCTTCTTTTGTGCCTTCAACACATAAGATTGTTGCCAACAGCCTTAGTACTTGCTGCACTAACTAGAACTTCACAAAAGTGGTTCATTCTCTTCTTCCTGTTCTCAGCATGAATGTCACCTTCTCAAAAATGGCTCCCTGACAATGTTCTATTGAAGTGAGCCCAGTCACTCTATCCTATTACTCTGCTTTAAACCTTGTTACTACTGGAAATAATCTTACATTTATTGTCTCACCTATCCTACATATAAGACCCGTGAGAACAGAAATCTTGTCTGTTTACTTCACTACAGTAAACACACCACCATTCATTATTTGTGAAACGAATGACTACAATGTTATTTCAAATAGAATATTAAGTTTTGTCTTATAAAATTTTCCCTTTTGTTTTAAAGAAAATGTTATATTTTCCCTCTTTCAAAATAATTGCCTAAGAATTACTTAAATCTCTAAAATTCCTAAGAGGGAAAATTTAGCAAATCAAAAGGTTTTGCTCAGTCACTGCCATTATAAAGTTGAAATATATTTTTCTAGGTTAATTTTAAATAACTGAGATGACCTAATAAGACTTCAAACAAAATACATTTCACCTGCAGTTACAACAATAATTTCTGTTTGACTAATGTAATGTAGTCATAATACTATTGAGTGAATATAATTATTCTTTTTTTTTTGAAGGAAAAAAGTGATCTTAGATGAACACTGAAGATTTATATTCCAAGTGTAGTTCTGCAACTAATTTAAACTAAGAATGAATCAATTAACAGCTGTTTGTTGGAGGGGGGTGGGGGAGTGAGGGGTAGCTGTATGTATCTCATTAGTTCCCTCTCAGTGATAATCAAAGAATTAGCTAGATAAAAGCAAAAAAAGGAAAACTGTATTTCTTTCCCGATTTCAATTCCTAAGAACTGTTTATTTCCTAAAGATGGCTAAAAGCGCTACTAAAGCAATAACAGAAAGCTATCAAATCTAACACTTGACATGGTTCATCCAAAAGTAAATTCTCCTTTAAAAAAAAGTAAAAAGTCCCAAACAATATAGACTACACACAAACAGTCAAAAAAGGAAAACTGTATTTCTTTCCCGATTTCAATTTCTAAGAATTATTTCCTAAAGATGGCTAAAAGTGCTACTACAGCAATAATAGAAAGCTATCAAATCTAACACTTGACATTGTTCATCCAAAAGTAAATTTTCCTTTAAAAAAAAGTAAAAAGTCCCAAACATATAGACTACACACAGTCAAAAAAACAAAACAAAACAAAAAAACAACCTAAAAATCCTTGAGTGCTAGAAGTTGCTTTTATCTCCGATTACAAATCAAAAAATGAATGTTTGCTATAGAGTCCATTGTATATAAATGTCATAAAGATCATCTAATTCATGTGACTCTAAGGAGCTTAGTTTTAAGAAAAAACTATAAAAAGCAACAAACTGTTAATTTCCTGACATATCCCTGAGGTCAGCTTCTTTGTTTAAAACATTGCTGATCAGCCACCTTTGCTGCCAGCAAGAGTTCACACAACAGACAACTAGGCAAATAAAATGAAAATAAACTTAAGTGTAAAAAGCTATAAATAAGGACATTTCTCCTCCTCCCAACAAATAAGCAGCTAAAGATGAGATAAAAGTAAAAACCACATTGCTGCATTTGGTTTTTTTCATTAGTGGAAAAGAAGCGGTTGCAGTTTTCTATAAAAGCTGTAACTGCTTTTCTTCCACAAACAAGAAAAGATTAAGAAACAAAATGAAGTAAAGTTTCTCCACTCCTCTAATACATGTCCCCACGTATTTTTAAGCATTTTCCTTATTCTACTACTTATTTGCCTAATCTTGCTTAAAAATCAAACTATTTTTAGTTAAATATAAAACAAAACAATAAAGTTTGGATTTAAAGTATGATCAAATATGATCAGTCAGATCACAAGAAATGCTACACATAAAATGTAAGACATAATCAGCTTATTTTAAACATTTTGAAACAATGGGTCAAATTAAAGCGTCTTAAGTACAGTATATATTCCCAAAGTTTAGTCAGTCAAATGAAAACATCACAAAATGTACATTCATTCATTCATTTATAAGACATTTTACTGAACACCTACCAAGTGTAAGGCACTAAATTATAGATGGAACTGAAGATACAAAAATGAGTAGAACAAAACTGATCCCTTACTGTTAAGTAATTCCCAACAAAGAGAAAAAAAAATAATGTGACGGACTATAAGTACTAATGATAAAAGGAAGCAAGAAAGCTTGGTAAACTCAGAACTAAGATTAGAGGACAGAGGGAGTTTGATAAGGTTTCTAGAGGAGATAGTGCCTAAATTGAGTCTTCCGGTATTAGCAGAGGTTAAGCACAATTATAATTTCATGTGTGTGTGTTTGAAAAGTGGGGTGGCAAATGAGGTTGGAAAAAAAAGACAGTGAAGTACAATCCTGTTTCAATAAGAGGATGTAGCATGAGCAAAAGTAAAAGGCATTAGATAAGCACGGCATATCACCAAACTGCAAATACTTTACAACTGTGCTGTCTAACACAGCTGCTCCTAAGCACCTAAAATGTAGCTATACAGACTTGGCATATGTAATATGTGTAAAATAAATGCGGTCTTTTGAAAACTTAGTACATAAAACAGAATACAAAATAGCTCTTCTATAATCTATCTTATATTTGATGTATGCTAAGTAATATTTTGGATATATGTGGTTAAAAAAATATTAAAATTAATTTCACCTATTTGTATTTTATTGTGTGGCTATTGAAAAAATGTATATGGTTCACATTATATTCCAAATGGACAATGCCAGCTTAAAAGGATGGCACTGGCTGGGGAGTAGTGCTAAAGTAGTAAGTGGGACTGGATCAGGTGGAAGATAATATCACAAGGAGAATCTCTATGTCATATTAATAAGTTGGTTGGAAACCAAGGCTCTTTAGTAGGGTTAATATTATCACACCTGGCCGGGTGTGGTGGTTCATGCCTGTAATCCCAGCACTTTGGAAGGGTGAGGCGGGTGGATCACAAGGTCAGGAGATCGAGACCATCCTGACCAACGTGGTGAAAACCTGTCTCTACTAAAAATATTTAAAAAATTAGCTGGGCATGGTGGTGCGTGCCTGTAGTCCCAGCTACTTGGGAGGCTGAGGCAGGAGAATTGCTTGAACCGGGACCCGGGAGGCGGAGGTTGCAGTGAGCCGAGATCATGCCATTGCACCCCAACCCGGAGACAGAGCAAGACTGCGTCTCAAAAAAAAAGATTATCAGACCTGGCATTTGCAAGGATCCATCTCTAATCCAAGAAGTGGAGGACAGGAAAGCTGGAGGAAGAGTATCAATTGTTTTTTTTGTTTGTTTTTTTTTTTTTTGGGACGGAGTTTCGCTCTTGTTACCCAGGCTGGAGTGCAATGGCGCGATCTCGGCTCACCGCAACCTCCGCCTCCCGGGTTCAGGCAATTCTCCTGCCTCAGCCTCCTGAGTAGCTGGGATTACAGGCACGCGCCACCACGCCCAGCTAATTTTTTGTAGTTTTAGTAGAGACGGGGTTTCACCATGTTGACCAGGATGGTCTCGATCTCTTGACCTCGTGATCCACCCGCCTCGGCCTCCCAAAGTGCTGGGATTACAGGCTTGAGCCACCGCGCCTGGCCTATCAATTGGTCTTGATAATCACTGACAACGTTTTGAAGGTAGTATAACTAGAGATAGAGTACAGAATTGATTCCAGAAATGTTTTTCAAGAAAGATAAACTATACTTGCTAACAGATTAAATATGAAGTCTGGGAATAGAGAAGAACTTGAGTAAATTTCAAAGTTCTGGGGCTTGCACAATTAGGAGAATGTGATATTCAATCAGGACAGCTTTGGCAGAGAAAGCTCAAAAAGTTCCAGGTCAGAAATAAAAAACTGGGAGAGTGTTAATAAAACACAAATAGTGTAAGCCAACGGAGAGGATGGACACAGCCAAGAACACAGAGTAAAAAAGAAGACAGAAGACTGGATTATTGGGAAAAACAATGTGAAATATGATGGGCAGAGGAAGCAGATCCCACAAAGGAGTTGAACAATGACAGGCAGAAGAAGAAACCAGAAGGGTAGTATCTTTATTTTAGTGGACTTCCATTGTGTCCTACAGAATTATACTTCCACAATATGTTTCACAGAAGAGATGTGACTGACAAAAGAAAAATCTCCTTTCCAAAGTCACAAATTACTTTTTGATAATTCAAATGGTACTTTCTCAACTTAGAGAATCAAAACAAACTATTACTTCCTATAACTTATTTGGACAAACATACTAGCTAACATGCAGCAAATCACAAAGTGAAATATTTAAAACGGTAATAGAGATTTAAATGTGGAACAACTGGGAAAAACAGATTAAAATAACCATACAAAAGAAAGAGGGAATGGGTAAAGAACTGGAAACATCGGTTTTACCATTCTAAAAAACATATAGCCATTCCTCCTCGCTAAAAAATAATTTAAATGATGACTTTTGAGTCTACAGAGATCTGTAACCCAAGTTCTTAACCTGAAGATAAAGGACGGGTATAAATATGTATGTATCTAAATATACTTTCCAAAGAACAAAGTGAACAAAAAAAGGGGTTTCTATCAGATGAACTAGACCAGGGCTCTTCACTGTTAAACATTAACCTGCAGTTTACTTAACATAAAACATCGCGTATCTCAAGTACCCAATCCAACTCAAGTGTGCCAAAAAGGCACTTTTTTTTTTTCTAACCATCTTTACTCCTCTCATCCCATCCTTGAAAGAGGTGTAGAAATTTCACAGCCTGGACAATTATGGCTTTCCACTCTAATCACAAGTCCTATTAATAACACATCTATTATTATTCCAGAGCTACCAAAGCCTCCTTTCCCATCTTGGCCCTTGGCCCTGCCCCTCCTCTCTAGTCTTGAGTCTCCAGGGTTTTTGTTTTAATAACTCTTAACCCCGTCTCTAGATCCGCCCGCACTGTGCTCCTTCCTTCTCTTCCCGGTTCAAGGAAGTAAACAACCCTTTCCCAGTTCCTCTCCTCCTAACTTCCCGGTCCTCGCAGTGCCAGTCAACCCCTCTTCCTCGGGACCCTCTCAGGAGCCGACTTCTTCCCTCATTTTCCTAGGTCTTCCTTCTCTTCGCGTTCCCTAAATCCTCCCCATCCCTAATCCCTTCATCTCCCCTGCTTTAAGAACCACCTGGAGGCCCCATCCACTAACGCCCCTTCGCCAGCTCCCCGACGCTTGGCCCTAGCCTCACCTCGCACCTCCACCACCCCTGCCGTCTCCAAGACGGCCCCAAAGCCCACCTCCTACCCCCCGGGTGTTCCGTAGAACCGAAGTGGCGTCCAGCCTCCTTACCTTCCCTCTCAGAACCGAACTCCCGGCTAGGGCCTCGGCGTCAGGCCGCCAAACAGGGGGTGCCTGGCTCCTGCGGAGGCTGCGGGGCGGGTCCCGAAGTTGCCGGCGTGCGGGAAGTTTGAACATAGGGATGGGACAGGGGCGAGACCGCGACTTCTGGGTAGCAACGGCGGCACTGGGCTCCAGGGTAACGGAGGCGGAGGCCCAGGCTGCACTACGAAGACACCGTAGCCAATCATGATGACTCTGCCCGAGCTCCCATTGGCTTCTGTCTCCAGACGGCCCTTTTTATTGGCTTCAGTGGAACTGGAAGGCGGGACGACGAGTGCGGGAGGAGGCCTCTATTGGCCGACCGCTCTAGCTGAGGCGGTGATCCCAAGTAGGGAAGTTGTTTGAGGCGAAGCGTGGTGCGCGCCAAGCTGTGGTGGGCTAATCCGCGCTAAGCGCGACTGCTGAGCTTCGCGGGCTCTGAGACGGACGCGGGCGGAGGGGGAACGGGATTCATAGAATGAATTGTAAAATTGGAGACTGCTTAACATAAAAGACTTAATTGCTTCTATTTCCTTTGGGTTGTTTTTAAATTGTAAACAAAAGGATAGTGCTTCTCGGTCTTCTTACGGAATATGGCTGATTCAGGAGGATGCGGGGTGCTCGAGATCCTGGCCGTGAATCGCCAACGAGCCTTGAATTTGGCTTGAAGGTGATTTTTAGGTTTTGGAACTGGTTTCGGGTGGAATGGCATCTAAAATACTTGCACACAGGTTTTGTTTTTTGAGGAACGTTTGGAGGAGCGTGTCAGTAGCCTATTGAGAACTGATGTGTGACATATTTTCTCCTTTAAAAATGGCATTAATTGCGGGAGACAGGGAAGGTAAAAAAAAAAAAAATCCTCTTTCGTGAGGGTTTTAAGCTGCCCCGAGCCATGATTATCAAGGTGGTTTAACACTTACTTTGGCTATTCTCATCTCTCTGGCCTTTACCACCATTCTGTAGAGAATCTAATTTTTGAAGGCAAATTATTCTAATGAATCTTCTAACCATGAAGATTGGTAATTCCTACTTCTCGCTTAACCTCATTTTTCCAGCTTTGCACTGTTTCGAAGCTTTCATTTTATCCTGTCAATATTTTTTACTTCAAGTTACAGACTAACCCACTCAAACAATATTGTGATTAAATGTACCTTTCTGAATGCGAAATATATCTGAACAAGATGGCAGTCGTCTGTTAGTGAAAATAAGATGAGTAATCCCTAAATTGCACTGAATTACTTCATCAATTTTTAAATTTATCTCTGTTGACACTTTGTTAAAAGAGCTCACTGGTTATTATGGACTCTGTTAGAGTTAACATGTAAATGTATGGGTGGATTATTTATAAAGGAAGTTGTTAGGAAGAATCAAGAAGCATGCTGTATTTACGTGGACAAACAAATGTCTGTCACAGGAGCGTCAAATCCGGATTGCTGGAGGACTGCTGAGAATGAAACCACCATTTATTCAGCACTCAGATGATCCAGGCAGTGTAATCTCATTCTATCTTCACTCATGACTCTAGACAGGTATTGTTATTCACTGTTTATACTTGAGAAAGCAGATTCAGAGAGGTTAAAGTATCTACCACAAGATAATAAAGTAGTAAGTGGTAATGCCAGAGTACAAGCCTAGGTCTGCTTCCAAATTTCGAGGTTTCAGATTTAATGCCTTTAGTGTGTTTCACCTACAGGTTAAAAAGTTATTGGTAAGCAAGAAAATATTTAAAACGGTGGGAGAATCCAAAAAATTGTCTAGTTGTTTGTAACATATTCTCAGGATTCGTATGTGTGCAATTTTATTCACCGTCTCATATTCAAAATAACAGTGGCTATCAATTTGACCTTGAAAAAAGACCAAAAAATTTATAAATTTAGAGAAATAAAAACTAATATAATTACTATTTTAAAAGGATACCCCAAAATATGAGAAAACAGTTTTAAAAGTTTTATGATGTTACATGGTTTTAATATTATTTTTGATAGGGCTAGAATTTTCTAAGATACCATTTGACATTTTATTTCACTACCACACAGGATTCGGCTTTTCAGAAATAAAGGAAACAAAGTTAACAAAACAACATTTATATTTCTGCCACTTGAAAGTATAAACAGAAATCAGACTCTTTTTTGTTTTTAAAGATTTTACTTATGAAATAAATTCTACCAATGGTCATTAAGCACTTTGGAGTTTTATTTTTAATATTCCTAGGCTTCTTCCATTCATATTGCAATATCCCCAGGTTTGCTATATTGCTAAGTGAATGTTCATTTTCTGCAGGACTTTGATTGGCTTCTTCATTCTTATTTGGCAATGATATAGATGATATAATGCAATTAAAATAGTACTACAAATGCTTACTAGTAGGATTATTCTCATTTTCCTTTTGGGAAAACTAGTGTAGAATTTGAATGGTTTGTTAGAAGTTTCAAAAAAACTAATAGGTAGATAAATAGACTCTCTAACTGTAGGCAGAGAAATTATGATGACCATAATTTGTAAAGGGGGCACATGCTATATATAGTATCTTGGAAAACACAGAAGTATAATTATCCTTAGCTAAAGTTCAGTTGTTTATATCATACAATTCTACAAAAAAGGAAAACATTGTCACAATTTTATGTGTTTTACATAAACGTGACACATAACAAAAATTCAACAATTTTTTGTCTAACTTCTTGGTGTCATATTGCTTGGAAATTTTAAATTTATTAATAGATTCTAGGTAAATAGGTTTTAGCATATAATATTACATTTGAAACAGTATCTAATATGCTACATGTTTAAGAGAAATCAAATGGCTTGGTTGAGTTGGATGTAAACAGCAGTATAATTGCAGACCTAGAAAGTGGGCTGTTCTTATGAAAACAAATGTAGTCCATTCTGATTGTTATATAAAGCTAAGAGCCTTTGACTACTGCTCTGTTTAAAGGATAAAGTTTTTGATCGCTTGATGAAATGTACAAGAGTTTTTTGTTGTTAATAGAGAAAGAAATGAAACCATTGAGATGTTTGTAAAAATTTGTATATCTTTACAACATAATACTAGTCAATACAATGAACTACTGATCAACACGGATGAATATTTATAGACAATATTGATCAAAAGAAGTCAAACACAAAAGAATATATTCTGTATACTTCCATTAACAAATGATTCAAAAACAGGCAAAATTCATCTAAACTGGCAAAAATTAGAATATTTATTGACTGTATTGACTGTGGGGTTGGAGGTAGGATTGAGTGGAAGAGACTGAAAGTTGTTTTTGGAGTGATGTGAATATGCTATTTGACTGACATGGTAGTTAAAGAGAGTTTCCAGCTGGGCATAGTGGCTCATGCCTGTAATCCCAGCACTTTGAGAGGCAAATCACTTGAGATTAGGAGCTTGAGACCAGCCTGGCTCAACGTGGTGAGACCCCATCTCTACTAAAAATACAAAATTAGTTGGACCTAGTGGCACAAGCCTGTAGTCCCAGCTACGCAGGAGACTGAGGCAGGAGAATTGCTTGAAACTAGGAGGTGAAGATTGCACTGAGCTGAGAACATACCACTGCACTCCAGCCTGGGCAGCAGAGCGAGACTCAGTCTCAAAAAAAAAAAAAAGAGAGAGAGAGAGTTTCCTTTATCAAAACTCATTAAAATATGTAAAATATATGTGCTTTTCACTGTATGCAAATTTTTCCTCAATTTTTTAATGGCTTTAAAAAAAGAATGTATTGGCTTTTATAATAGAAAAATCTAGTAGGCCTAGGTCCACTTATGGTTAGATTCAAGTGCTCAATGTCATTAAAATTTTTTCTTGTCTCTTGGATGTACTTTTCTATGTGTTGGCCTTATTTAAGGCAGGCTTTCCCTCCCAGCTATGGCCAAATGCTCCAGATTTACATTCTATTTACCTAGCAACCCCAATGGAAAAAGAATATCTCTTTTCTGATTGGTTCAGCAGAAATCTTGGTATTAACTCTGCCCACACTTGCATATGAACTTATTAATAATTACCTTGGCCAAGTATTTGCTTGGGGAAAGAGGATGATAAAGCCACCTTATCTTTCGTGTTTGCTCAGAATAGTGAGGGAGATGATTCTCCAAAGGAAAACTGAAATGCTGTTACTGGAAGAAGAAATACTGGACAAAGCGGATAGATGTCCCCAAAAGTGATAATGATAATTTTATTCAAATAGGTTCATAGATCAGTCTGCTGGGCTTGTTTTCACATTTTATTTAAGAAAAACTCATGTAATTATAAGTTCCCCAGTCTGTAAATATAGATGAGATTAACCAAATTTTGTTATTTTTTGACTGCCTCTGCTTTATAGTACCTCCCCCTACCTCCACAAAGACTTCCCCACTTACTAATAATTACTATGGCCAGTAATTTCTGGAACTTCCCAGAGAGTGTCTCATAAACATATCTACCTCTACTGGTCATTCCAGTAGGCAGGATACCAGGACCACTGCTCTTCCAGGCAACAGTTTATCCCTCTTCTCTCTAGGACCCAGCAACTTCTGCTGGTGGCCATCACGAAGTCACTAAGTACCACCACTTAGACCAGTGCCAAAGTTGAACTATATGCCTTTTGTTTCTCAGATCCTAGCTTGCCTTTTCTATATTCTGCTTTAAGGTGCAGGAGCTAGGACTCAACAAACTACATTTCCCAGACATCCTTGCTAGTTGGTTTATCAGTAGGTTCTGCCAAAATGGGGCACTTAGGGAGACATTCCTTCTCAATGACTCTGCTCCTAGACATTGTTGACTAGAGCAACAATTGGCTCTAGTCTAATGTGTCTTTGCTCACTGAATATAAATGAGGAGACTGAATGAATGTGCTTGTTATTATGTTTGCAACCTATGCTATTACTTTATCTCCTCCCTCCCCTTCCACTCCGCAAAAAACCCATATAAACAACAGCAAAAGAAAAAAAACGTCCACAAAACTTTTACCATCTTACAGAGAACAACTAACAGTTGGTGACCAAACAAGAATTAAAAATGTGTTAAAGTATATGGTCTTATATTTGCCTGACACTCTACAGAGTACTTTCATGAAGACCTCATGATCTTAAACAACCCTGAGAAATAGAATATAGATGAGGAAACTGACTCTGAGGTTAAATCAGATTTGTCTAATAGAAATAGAATGTGAGCCACCCACTAAATTTTAAATTTTCTAGTAGTCACATTAAAATAAGTTTTTACAAAGTAAAATTGTTGATTTATTTAATATTTAATATCCAAATTTTTATTTCAACTTGTAATCAATATTTTAATGTTATCAGTGAGATATTTTGCCTGTTTTTCTACTAAGATTTTGACACCTAGTATATATTTTACAGATATAACACATTTCAATTCAGGCCAGCCGTGTCTCAAGTACTCAATTGTCACATGTAGGTTGTAGCTAACCTATTGGACAACACAGGATTAGATTATTTACCCAGAGGCATATAATAGGAAGTAATGGTCCCAGGTAGACAGCTTCTAAAAAGGGGAAGTAATGCTGGTCTGGAAACCTAGAGACTTTAATTCCATACATGGCTCTGGCTCTTACTAGTTGTGGAATAGAGGATAAGGCATTCTTTAAACCTGGGTTTCTGGATTTGTTAAATGGCATCAATCAGTTGTCTTTACTCCCCCACCCACCTTCTGCAGCAGAACCCTTTATCAAGTAAAATCTTATATGGAAACCCCATATTTAAAACATAGGAAGCATATTTAAAACATAGGAACTGCCTCTCTGTTGAAGGAGGCATAGCTGCAGGGGGCGAGGGGCACAAATGGATTACAGCCTGTGTAGTCTACACACATATACACACAGAGGCATCTTCTGAGGAGCCTCCAATGAACCCTTCAAGTCCTCTGCAGATATCAGTATATTGGTGTTTGATTCACATTTTTAGTTTTGTAGAATCATCAGTTATTTATAAATATAAGAGGGCCTTTAAGATCAATTACTCAAGTTGTCTTCTGATATTATTTTTTATTTACTAATAGACCCTTCTTTTCAAACAGTACCTTTTAAACAAATATAAAATATGCTACTTAAAATCAGAACTGCACTGCAAAGTTGAAGTGGATATTAGGAAATAGAACCCTAATGACTCAGCATTTCTCAAATACCCCCTTCCATAAGTGGCCCCCAAGAATCTTCTTTCAAACCACCCTGCAGGGGTGTCTAAGGGGTGTCATGGGTTCTTAGTTCCTGTTTCTGGTTGGGCCAGTAAAGGTCCTTCCTCATCCCTCTTTTCTGCTTAACACTAGAGACAGCAAATAAAAACCATGGCTTCAGGCTGCTAAAAGCCTAAAACAAAACAGAACAATGACAACAAAATCAAGCAGGTTGGGCAACCTTGCAACTAGGGCAAGCCAATGGAGCTTTAACAACCAAAGATTAAGCTCAGCTCAAACCTCTTCATCAGATAAGGCAACCCAGGCCCAGTGAGGTGCTTAAAATACCACCCCAAGCTGGTGTCAGAGCTGGAATACGGCCTAATCACTGCTGTGCTGGAGCCAGCTGGTACTGACTTGCAAAAGCCAATTGTTAAATTTTCAGAAATTTGGCAAGCCATATCGAGGTCACCCTGATAGCTCAATAGCAATCATGGTGAAACTATTTACACTACAGAAACCAGCAAATGCTACAAATCATAGCTTCCCAGAGAGCTACTTGTTAAACCTTAACCAGCACACCTCCGAATCCAGGGTTCCTGTCTGGGTCTTTATGTACCCAGCAACCTTAGAATAGATGTGCTGCATTTTGATAGGAAACAAAAATTTAGTAAAAATTAAAAATAAACCAAAGTAGAAACTGTGTCTCTTCATGAGTAACAACACCTAAAATAGCAATTTTTCTTAGTATTTGCCATTTCCTGTTACACAGCAGATACTGGTTTCTTTGATTCTTTCAGGCTATTATTTGGAGTATTCAGCTACTTTGGGGATGATTTTAAATATTAGATGAGCCAGACAAGTAAATGTCTAAAACATTATTTTTAAATGTTTAAAATTTAAAATGTTTTAAAATTACCTAAAATTAAAGCCCAAGCATAAAATAAGGAGAAAATACAAGAAGGTACGGAAACTACTGCCTGAGTAGCAACTGATCTGATAGAATGCCTAGGTCTCCCTCTAGTTCTATTTCTGGCTAGGAAGGGTATTGAAAGGTCGATGTAAACAACTGCTGAAGTCCTCAAGCTTCTCAGCTGGCCTCTTGTCTCCCTGTATTTAATCTTCCCAACTGAACTTATGACTCATCATCTTAGCAATGACCTATTTCCCTTTGCGAGTTCCTCCCCTTCCCTGGCCGCTATTCTTTTCTTTTCGTCCTTTGTGGTGCTGCTGCAGCTCTCCTACAGGCCTGTTTGGGCTTGCTTGTGATGTCAGATGCCAGTATTCAGCTGTCCTTGTGTATCCATGGTGATGGATGAAAAATAAGCTGCTTTTCAGTGATTTGAACTTTAATCCAGTCAAATGATGCATGCTTTATTACTCAGGTGACTTTTCCCAATACTTTAAGATCACTGAAATCTTGAATTATTAAAGAGGAATTAACATATTTATGTTTTTACCCTTTCTTTTTCTTCTTTAACCGTTATTATGCCTTGGTAAATTAAAATAATCTTTGATCTTAGCATCTGAAAATTTTTATTCACAATTATAGGAAAATAATTCCAGAAATAAGATTCTAACAGAAAAGAAACTAAAAGATGTTGTTTAACGTTCCTTCTCACTACATGTGCATAAGTAACTACTAGGCTAAGTAAAGCATGGAGTACCTGCATAATATTAGGGAAAACAATGAAAACTGTAAAACATTGACAAGTTTGTGTCATCGCAAATGCTGGCCACTTAATTTCAGGTACTAGTGGTACTTGAAATTATTAAATAATATTGACTTGAAATCTTTCTGCATTCAGGAAACAGAAACCCTAAGTCTGATGTTAGTCTTAGCATCTTGCTAACGTGCTGTCATTGGTTGTTTTTTTTTTTTTTAAAACAACAACAACAAAAAAAGGGCAGACTTTTTGTATACAGCCTTGGTAAGCAATAGCTTCTAGTTAAAATGTTCTCATGTTCTCAATTTTCATATAAATTTCTATTTATAAATAACACTGACTTTCCAGGAATATAAAATGTTCTTACATTGAAACAAGTGGAGTTGAGATCATCATACCTGGACCAGGTAACAGGGAAGGAAGAACAACAGGGTAGCAATTGCATGTGCCTTGGTCTAACCCATAACACCAAAATTAATTATTGGGAATAGAAGCCAGGTAGACCCTAACATTATGACACAATGTTAATTGTGTCAATGTTAGGGTTACCCATTGGGTAACACAATGGCATTACCCAAGATATTTAGGAAAACCATAATATTTGGATGAATTAAAAACTTTTTTACAGCTAATACAAATAGTGGGGTAAAAATGATTAAGCTTGAAAGTGTCTTCAGTCTTCCTTCTCCCAGTTCCTGCTTAGTGGAATGTTGAATGGGGTTTTTCCTGCTGCTTCAGCATTGTTGCTACTGCCCAAAGCTGAGAACATTCTCTAAAGAGCCATAAATAATTAGGAGTCAAAACCTCCCACCAGGGCTTATTAAAAAGGCATAACCAACCTCACTACCAGAAGCTATCAACCTGGGAAACTCCTCTCTTCACTTTTACTTCACCATAAGAGTGGTCTGTGTATGGGAAAGAAGAGAAGAAACCATATTTGGCTTCTTGGAGAGGGTTTTCATTCTCCCAAGGAGTGAGTAGATCGGGCTGAGAGTAGAAAGCCCAAGAAATTAATTCATAGAAATTCATAGGGTGTCTTGAAGAAGAGGAGATGGGCATCTCCCTTCCTGAGGCCTGCTAAGTTGCAACTCTTTTTTTTCTTCAAGTTGGAGTCTTGCTTTGTCGCCCAGGCTAGAGTGCAGTGGCACAATCTCGGCTCACTGCAACCTCCGCCTCCTGGGTTCAAGCAATTCTCCTGCCTCAACCTTCCAAGTAGCTAGGATTACAGGTGCGCACCAACACAACCAGCTAATTTTTTGTATTTTTAGTAGAGACGGAGTTTCACCATGTCGGCCAGGCTGGTCTTGAACTCCTGACCTCTTGATCTGTCTGCCTTGGCCTCGGAAAGTGCTGAGACCACAGGCATGCGCCACCACACCCGGCCTAAGTTGTAATTCCTTTGTAACTTTGTGTTGCCATTGGAGTAAAGCATTTGAGACAGTTCTTGGGAGTGTTTCCCATTGTTCATGAGGCATCCATAGAGACTATTCTCTGTTTCTAGTCTAGAAATTTCTGAAGATGGGAGTAGAAAAACCACTGCCACTAAGGCTTAAAAACATAGTATGCCTGAGAAGACAATAAGAACCAGACTGCCCACATCCTGGTTCTCTATGATCTTAAAGGACATGGCAAGGACCACTGAGGTTTTATGGTTCCATGAGTTAGAGGAGAAGCAGAGGAGCATGATCCACCCCAGAAGGCTGCTGGGTGGCCAAGAGCACAACCCAGAGATGAAGCTGGGAGGTAAACTACTGGTAGACCTGAGGGAAGCCTTTCTTTTCTTCACAGTGACAGAGGAACGCTGGGTGAAGCTGAGCATTGCCCAAGGACACCCACTATATTTGACCTGTCTGGATACCAATTCAAGCCTTTGATGCACTGGCATCTGACCTGAATGTGCTGAACTGAAGTGAGACTTATGTTGCCTCCCTACCGGTGACCCAAGGGCCATTCTTGTAAGAAGCTGGATCTGTTCCCTCTCCCCCAGCCAGAGCCAGCTGCACTGCTACCTTACTGCTCCCCAGCATCAGTCTGTTTTGGCTTTTACTGTGTGGTGGAAGGAAAAGAGCTTGAATCAGAATTGAGACTGAAGTTTAAAAATTAGACTATGCTTTGAAAACTGAAAGTAATCAGAATATTATAGAATGTGTCCAAAATGTTTCAATGATGAGAATCTGGAGTTCCCCTATGCATAGTTGAAAGCAGTGATTAGAAAAAAAAAAATGTGGCCGGGCGCAGTGGCTCAAGCCTGTAATCCCAGCACTTTGGAGGCCGAGGTGGGTGGATCACGAGGTCAAGAGATCGAGACCATCCTGGTCAACATGGTGAAACCCTGTCTCTACTAAAAATACAAAAAATTAGCTGGGCATGGTGGCGTGTGCCTGTAATCCCAGCTACTCAGGAGGCTGAGGCAGGAGAATTGCCTGAACCCAGGAGGCCGAGGTTGCGGTGAGCCGAGATCGCGCCATTGCACTCCAACCTGGGTAACAAGAGCGAAACTCCGTCTCAAAAAAAGAAAAAAGAAATGTAATTTTTGTTAATACCCTAAATGTAATTTTGTTAATACTAAGCTGAGACTGCTCAATTAACATATAGAGTTCAACTATATAAATAATAATTATTTTTTGAGATAGGGTCTCACCCTGTTGCCTAGGCTGGAGTGCAGTGGCATAATCACAGCTCACTACAGCCTTAACTTCCTAGGCTCAAGCAATCCTCCCACTCCAGTGTCTCAAGTAGCTGGGACCAGGTGTGTACCACCACACCTGGGTAATATTTTGTTTTAATTTTTGTGTAGAAATGAGGTCTCACTATGTTGCCTAGGCGGGCCTCAAACTCTTGAGCTCAAGCTATCTTCCTTCCTCAGCCTCAAAGCTATGGGATTATAGGCGTGAGCCACTACTTCCAGCCATACATAGTTTTGGATCATGAGTTTTCACTAAATAATTACAAACAATTTTATCATCTTAAAAAAACTTCATAAGTATCATTTATAATAGTTTTATATTTCCATTTTATATATATGCCAAATGTTTTAATCTTTGGTATGTTGTAGGACACTGGTGTTATTTTTAAATTTAAGATTTAAAATATTTGTTCCCCTTAAATGTGATTACAGTATTATTTTCATTATTAGACATCGACCGATCTTTGGACAAAGACATTCTGACTACTTAGTTTTTCATTAGAAGACAGTTTGAGGTATTGCTCAGCTAGCAGGACTTTTGATTATGTGTATTTACTAAGCTGGCAGCGCTACATGTTTTATCCTTCTAGTGTTTGCCGATTGTTTGGAGATGAGGGCTGTAGTACTGTAAGAAATAACATGTCCTTGCCTGCTGGAGTGTGAGCACCACAAGGACGGGAATTCTTTTTTTATTTTTTCATTCTCTACCATATGTAGCACCTAAAACAGGGCCCAGCTCTGGGTAGGCACTAATTAAATACTTTTTAAATATAAATAAATGAAGGTAGTTTAAAGTAGGAGTGGGACATAATTGCTCCTCCTTGTCAGCTTTTGCACAGTGGTTTATGGAAACCACATAAGTAGATATTTAGAGCAAGTCTGGATCTAATGGAAGAAACAATGAAAAAAGGCAGAGCCTATAGAAGACAGAGATGACTTTGAGAGGCCAAGGTGGGTAGATCACAAGGTCAAGAGATCAAGACCATCCCGGCCAACATGGTGAAACCCTGTCTCTACTATACAAAAATTAGCTGGGCATGGTGGCGTGTGCCTGTAGTCCCAGCTACTTGGGAGGCTGAGGCAGGAGAATCGCTTGGACCCGTGAGGCAGAGGTTGCAGTGAGCCGAGATCGTGCCATTGCACTCCAGCCTGTCAACAGAGCGAGATTCCATCTCAAAAAAAAAAAAAAACCAAGACGGAGATAACGGGGATGAGGGGGTTTCAGGTCCGTAGCATCAGAACCAATATCAATACGATCCTATGACTTTGTTCTTATTAAGATATAAATTAATTAATCCAATGAATAAGACATCAAGCTCATAACAAAATGGTTCAAACCAAGCAATGACCATATGGAGGAAATTATTCGTAGTGTCACCAAGTGGTAAACTGAACACACTTCTAATCCTCTGTTTCCCAGAGTCTCCATGAAATAACAGAAAAGCTATGAAATAAATAAAAGGCATTTGTAAAGATTGAAAACATAGCGTTAAGGATGAGAGGCATGGAATGAAGACAGCAGTTCACCAAAAGTTCAAGGAAATTCTGGAAAATACAAACTAAATAAAATCAGACTAAGGAAGCAAACAAAGAAATGAAAACTACAGCCCAAAATTTCATAAATAAGGGGAATCTTTTTCAAAAGAGGCGCAGAGAAATTCCAAGTTCAGAGGCAACATTTGCAAAAGTCAGTTGAAGATGAGACTATCACCAATGTAAACACATAATAATGGTTTGGTCAATGGATCACGTACACCACAGTGCTCCCATAAGATTATAATGGCGCTGTAACCTTTTTTTATCTTTTATGCCATATTTTTACTCTATGTGTTCTGTTTAGATACACAAATCCTTACCACTGTGTTACAGTTGCCTACAGTATTCAGTATAGTAACATATAGGAGCCTAGTTGGTAGCCTAGGAGCAACAGCTATTCCATACAGCTGAGGTGTGTAGTAGAGTTAAGTAGATGCTCAGAGCAAGCCTAACAATTGTTTTTAAAATAACAAAAATCAGGGAGGAAAACGGAGGGGAGTACCTGTAAGTATCCTAATTTCCTCATCTTTTATAACAGTGATTTAATAATACTGTCTAAAATTAGTTGAAAAAAATTAAGATATATTATTTTAGATCAAAGAGTAACCACTACAAACACTCAGATAAGAATCCTTTAAAAATAGGCCGGGCGCGGTGGCTCACGCCTGTAATCCCAGCACTTTGGGAGGCCGAGGCGGGTGGATCACGAGGTCAAGAGATCGAGACCATCCTGGTCAACATGGTGAAACCCCGTCTCTACTAAAAATACAAAAAAAATTAGCCGGGCATGGTGGCGCGTGCCTGTAATCCCGGCTACTCAGGAGGCTGAGGCAGGAGAA
>NW_022436946.1:69125568-69134863 GCF_009761245.1 Sapajus apella | reverse complement strand
TTGAGCCGAGATCGCGCCATTGCACTCCAGCCTGGGTAACAAGAGCGAAACTCCGTCTCAAAAAAAAAAAAAAAAAAAAAATTCAATGGGCCACAGATAAAAATGACTATCTGTGGGGGTAGGGAGAATTTTACACAGACACATTTGTATAATTTCATTTTTTTCTGTGTTTTAATATTTCTTTGATTAAAAACTAACTTTTAAATGCATAGTAAGAGAAAAACATGAAGAAATATGCCAAAATGTTAATAATGATTTTTTTATTAGTGAAAATTATGAACCAAAAATTTTTTTTCTTGGTGTTCTATAGTTCTGTATTTTCCAAGTTCTCTATATCTGTTACTTCCATAATAAGAAAACAATAATTATTAACAAAATGTCATGACTATGGGTTTGCTGTAAAGTATCATCTATATAAATAAAGAATTTGAAGCAATATTTAGATAAAAGGAGGAGAATTAAAGAAGCCAAGAGGAAAGGCTGGACTTTTGCAACTACAGGTGACAGGAAAAGGTAGAAGCTGGAACTGAAGGAAGGAAACTGGAACCGGTATTAGAAAGGAATAAATTCTGACCGTCTACTGGAATGCAATGCTTGACCAACGGTGGAGTTTACTAAGCCACTCCTGGATTTTTTCCTAATGTAATCCTTTGCTTATGTAGATAGATGTTTATAATGAGAGCTTCAGATCCATTTTTCCTCTCTCATTTATTACAAACAGATAAAAATCTGACCACAACAGAGATTAAAAAGAAAAAAAGGAAAAGATCACTGCATTCTGGTTTTGACAACACCAATCATGTCTGCCACCAACTAGACATGATCTTATGTAGTCAGCTTCATGATCACCTGACTACTATTCCCACTTGGTCAAGGAGTCAAGGTGATGAGTACTGTTACAGGGTGATCCTCATGTATGGTGTGGTTAGTGTAGAATATTAGCAGAAAGTAATAGTTGTCATAGGAGATGCCTTTGCACAGCAGCCTTGGTGCTGGCTGAACTATCAGCATCCCCAGCAAACTGTCACTTGTACTTCAGTGTCATAATTCTGTTTCTGTGCCTTTCTTTTTGTGCATTTCTACCAATGCAACAGAAAACCACATTTTCTCCTAAAACCAGGAAAGATTTTGTACAAAAGTCAGTGGTCAAGGGTGCAATGTTAGTTGAGCATCAAAAGAGCAGTATGCCAATCTATTATGGGGAAAGCTAAATAAAAGAAAGAAATATCCACCATTTCAAGGATTCCAGGTAAAGGCCATTTTCTTGCAATGTTTCCAAGATTTGAGTTACTTTTGAAAGACATTTTTGTTAATTTTTGAAGGAGTATTTCTAATACACCTGATGGGCTTTTTCCATTATAGCCTGCAAGGACATTTTGAGCAGGAGACAGTATTGAAATATTCAGGGAGCCAGCCGGGTGCGGTAGCTCACGCCTGTAATCCCAGCTCTTTGGGAGGCCGAGGTGGGCTGATCACAAAGTTAAAAGATCAAGACTATCCTGGCCAACATGGTGAAGCCCCGTCTCTACTAAATATAGA
Organism: Sapajus apella; assembly: GCF_009761245.1. Classification (NCBI taxonomy): domain Eukaryota; kingdom Metazoa; phylum Chordata; class Mammalia; order Primates; family Cebidae; genus Sapajus; species Sapajus apella. Next base: position 69,133,324 of record NW_022436946.1, on the reverse strand, counting down.
AAAATTAACTGGGCGTGGTGATGTGCGCCTATAGTCCCAGCTACCCAGGAGGCTAAGGCAGAAGAATTGCTTGAACTTGGGAGGTGGAGGTTGCAGTGAGCCGAGGTTGCGCCACTGCAGCCTGGCAACAGAGCAAAACTCTGTCTCAAAAAAAAAAAAAAAAAAAAATAGGCTGGTCCGATGGTAGTGGGTTATCAGAACTTATTAACATTAGTGTCACTAAAGTTGGTATACAACCCCCCACTGCTAAATTTGACTGGCTTTAAAAAATAAATAAATAAATAAATAAATAATTCAGGGAGCCATGGCTGACTTTGCACTGGGCTATCTAAAGTCAGCTGGGATCTTTTGGCCAAGACTAGGTTTCTAAAGTGAGATTCACAAACAAGCAGTATAATCAATGCTGTAAATCACTCAGAAATTTTTTTTTTAAATAACACAATTTTTATAATTTTAGAAAAGGAGAGAAGACTATTTCTTATAAAGAGTTACAGTCTGCAAAGTGGTCATCCTGCAGGCTAGGAGGAATGCCTCCAGCCAAGACCACAGAGAGGCACGTTGAATGAGGAGGTGTTGGGGTAGGAGCTTTATGCTGAACAGTTCGGCTAAACCTTCATATTCACCTGGCTACAGGAGGAGCTAGGAATATTAATGAAAGTGATCCTAAAGCGTGCATACTGAACAAACATACATGTAACATACCGCCCATGTTCACTTGGTGGTGGAGACTTAACATTTAAATATATGACAATTAGGCCCTATATGTAAAAATGCCTTTTCAGGCACAGTGGTTCATGCCTGTAATTCCAGCACTTTGGTAGGCCGAGGCGGGCAGATCACCTGAGGTCAGGAGTTTGAGACCAGCCTGGCCAACGTGGTAAAACCGTGTCTCTACTAAAAATACAAAAAAATAGCTGGTTATGGTGGTGAGCGCCTGTATTCTTGGCTATCTGGGAAGCTGAGGCACAAGAATTGCTTGAACCCGGGAAGTAGAGGTTGCAGTGAGCAGAGATTGCACCACTGTACTCCAGCTTGAGTGATAAAGTGAGACTCTGTTTCAAAAAAAAATGTCTTTCAGGACAAAGGCATGTGAGTGTGCAGCTTCTGTAAACTGACAGGAGCTAGTCCATGGCCAGTGGTCCTCTTTTGAAAAGAAAGTTACTGAAATCAGTCCCTTGTCCAATCAAAGCTGTAGTTACAGCTGGTGGAACAGGGATTCAATTAATGTCTGTGAACTGCGTGAGTTGTAATTGTTAGGTCAGTGCTTTTTTTAGTTGCTAAAGAAAAAGAAAAACCTTGTGGCAGTTAGAACATAGTTTGTTATCTAAGTTTAAGGGAGTGTGACTTAATCCTTGACTGGCATGGCCAGGCAACTCATCCAGTTCACAGACAGTAACTGAACCCCTGTTCCACCAGCCTTAACTACAGCTTTGATTGGACAAGGAATGAGTTGTCCCTTCTCCAATCAAAGTTGTGGATGAGTTGTAATCATTAGGTCAGTGCTTTTTTAGTTGCTAAAGAAAAAGAAAAACCTTGTTGCAGTTAGAACATGGTTTGTTATTTAAATATAAGGGAGTGTGATTTAACCCTTGACTGGCATGGCCTTAGGTCCTGTTTGTAATCTGGGATATTTCCACCAAGAGTCTGTTCTGTAAGTCTTATGATCTCTATGTTAACATTGATCTTGGTCAGTTTTTGTGTCTAAACCACAAACCAGAGACGGTATAATGAGGTGTGTCTGACCTCCCATTGTGTCATGGCCAGGAACTCAGTTTTAAGGTTTTTCTGGGATCCCCTTGGCCTCAGGGGGATCCATTCAGTCAGTGAGGGGGCTTAGGACTTTATTTTTAGTTTACAGATCCCAATCCAGACCTACAGAATAAGAGTCTTCATTCCAGGTGATTTGTATGCACAGCAAAATTTGAGAAGCATTGGTTTAGGAGAATCCAATATTCCTTTGTGAAAGTTCTCGGATGTCAAAATAGGGTCACTGCATATTATGAATTTTACAACTAACTTCTCAGCATACTATACTAGTTATTTGGTATTCATGTTGGGTTAGGTGGTTCTTATCATGCTAAACAATACTTCAGATTGGAATTACTCTAAGCATAAGATCTTATGTCCTAGGGTTTGGAACCAACTCCTTCATGCTTTGGTGAATTAGACCCTTTTAATTGTGCTTGCAGCAAATTAGAAAGGAGTCCATCTCCCAAAGAGTATTCAAGTTTTATGGAAGCTGCTTTTCAATCATCACTGGAATTTTCCTATGATAATCACTTACATAATCTATACAACCAAATGCAGAAAGAAAAGACAGAGTAAGTCAAGGAACAGTTTATAGTTTTAACGTCTCATCTGCATAGCCTCTGAACTTGTACATGCCAGTCCCAATGTTACTCTGATCAAAAATGCAGGATGTTAAGGAAAATGATGTTTCTATATTTTGTTAGTAATAATTAATATGGAAATAATTTGCAAGACTGGATTCCAGTGAACCTCTTCAAAATCACAAATCTCAGCTTTAGGCAAGATACACATGTCCAGATAATGGAGCATAGAAGAAAGAGTTTATCATCTCAAAAAAAAAAAAAAAAAAATCCATACTTAAGGCTTCAGTGAAGAAACACGAAACTTTAGCGTATGTTTTGGTTTCAGTTTGTTTCTTTGTTTTTTTACCACTTGCATGAACAAGTAAATGATGCAGAAAAACAAGAAGGGTGATTCTTGCAGCCCTAATGAACTGACACCATCAGAATACCAAAGAGAGTCAGGCGACTTAATTTTGTAAGACAGAGCCATTTTCCTTCTTTCTATGAAGTATCTCTGATAATGTACAGTTTTATGAGAAAATTATATGGTCTGGGTGGGGCGTGGTGGCTCATGCCTGTAATCCCAACACTTTGGGAGGCTGAGGTGGGCAGATCACTTGAGGTCAGGAGTTCAAAAGCAGCCTGGCCAACATGGTGAAACCCTGTCTCTACAAAATATTGGTGTGGTGGCTAATGCCTATAATCCCAGCTACTCTGGAGGCTGAGGCAGGAGAATTGCTTGAACCCGGAGGCAGAGGTTGCAGTGAGCTGAGATCGTGCCACTGCACTCCAGCCTGGGTGATAGAGTGAGACTGTCTCAAAAAAAGAAAAAAAGAAGAAAAAGAAAAAGAAAATCATATGGTCTGACTCCATTTTTTAAGGACTCTTCATCCTGAATAATACTGCAATATTATTCATAAATTATCATATATGTCACCATCTGTTTCTTAATGATCACTTTTTAAAATTATATAGTCAATTGAGCCATGTTGTTGAGAAATTCCAGCTCACAAGTATAATTCTCAATGACCTTTCAAGAGCAGTGGCTTGTCTTTCCCTCTTATTTTTCCTGTTGTGACCACAGTAGGTGTTATTAATACCATATCATTATGATGGTTATCTAATATATTTAAAAAATTAGGTAGGAATTTCTAGAAGTTATTTTTATATAAGAAATTCCAGGGGTAGGGGAGATATAATTTCTAAATCACAAAGTTTTTGCTAAGGGACATAATATGTGCAAAAATATTAATAAGCCTTTCAAATCGTCTCTTGACAAATTCTACTAACAGTCATTTGAGGGTTCTTGTTTCTGGAGTATTCTTTGAAATTCAGTAGAGGATTTATCGAGGAGTCTGCAATAGGGAATAAAAAATGCAGATTTGAAATTTGTAATTCAAGTGTACTTTTCTCTAAATCCTAAAATCCAGTCAATTGGAATATAAGTTAAAAATATGAAATTTGATAGTTTCATATTGCAGTTTGGTGTTGAGCACAGACTTTGAAGTCAGGGGTCAGAGACCTGGGTCTGTCACTTAGAAGTCGAAAATTGGTACAAGTTACTTAAATTCCCCAAGTTTTAGTTCCCCTGTTTGTAAAATGAAAAATATAATGACTACTTCCTCAGTTTGTTTTGAAAATTAAACTAGAAAATTTCTTAATAAACCCAATGAATGTGGATATTATTATATTATCATTATATACTTGGCAATATTATATGCACAAATATTGTAATTACAGATATTATTATTTATATCTGGCAATATCTAGCTAGATAATGTAAAATAAAATATGTTTACTTCACAAGAGTCATATTTTGTGACCTACATAAAGAAAAAAATAAAATTAAACCATATCCCTAGAAAGGAAAACAGAAAAATGTAAAGCTGTTAAATCATCCTAAACTGATTTATAGGCTTACTGGCATTTTTGAAAACATTTTTTTTAACTTTTAAAAATGATCTTAAGGCCAGATGGTTCACACCTGTAATCCCAGAACTTTGGAAGGCCGAGTCAGGCAGATCACCTGAGGTCAGGAGTTTAAGACCAGCCAGGCCAACATGGCAAAACTCCGTCTCTACTAAAAATTAAAAATTAACTGTACGTGGTGTTGGGCACTTATAATTCCAGCTACTCAGGAAGCCAAGGCAGGAGAATCACATGAACCCAAAAGGTAGAGGTTGCGGTAAGCCAAGATTGTGCCACTGCGCTCCAGCCTAGGTGACAGAGAGAGACTCCATCTCAAAAAGAAAAAAAGATCTTACACTGTACTTGGATGCATAAACTGACAAATTATATTTTTATTTGTTTATTTTGTTGTTTGTTTGTTTGTTTTGAGACAGAGTCTCGCTTTGTCACCAGGCTGCAGTGAAGTGGCACGATCTTGGCTCACTGCAACCTCTGCCTCCCAGATTTAAGTGATTCTCCTGCTTCAGTCTTCTGAGTAGCTGGAATTATAGGCATGCACCACCACGCTCAGCTAATTTTTGTATTTTTAGTAGAGACAGGGTTTCACCGTGTTGGCCAGGACCGTCTTGATCTCCTGACCTCGTGATCTACCCACCTCAGCCTCTCAAAGTGCTGGAATTACAGGTGTGAGCCACTGCACCCAGCCCAGTCTATGTTTTTAAAATGAAAATTATTAATTATGAAGAAAGATGTACCATATCCAAAAATTTTAAAAAATAGTACAACATAAAAATAAAAATATATAATAAGTAAACTTCCCAAATCAAAGAAAAAAGAAAGAATTATTGACTAAATGATTCTGGGACATGTGGGCTTGGGCAACTTTGCTTATAAATCTGTATTTCTTACCATTTCATCAAACACATAGCAAGTGAATTTAAGAAGTATAACAATTCAAAATATAAAAAGGAAGATAAAATAAAAGCAAATATTTATCAAATTTCTGCAAGAAGGAAAAATTATAAAATTAAAGTGGTAAAAGAAGTTACACTCAAAAAAGGTTGACAAATTTGATCTTAAAAATTACAGTTTCTGCTATGCCAAAAATATAAGCACATCTAAAAGACAAAAAAGAAAATGTAGAAAATAGATATACTAAATGTAACAAAATGTGAATCTAAAAAGATAACATAAATTGATTGTTAAAAATACAAAGTCTCCACTAAACACATTAACAAAAGTTATGAACAGGCAATTGCCCAAAGAGAATTTATTATATGTTAGCAACAGCAGGAAAGTCTAATATCATTAGAAACTTTTAAAAATTATCACCATCAAAGTGAATCCCTCTTTTATTTCTCCAATTGTTTCATATTTCAAGAACAAACATACTGAATACTAATAATGATAAAATAAAACAGGTATTCTTATATGCTTTGGGAGTATAAATTAGTTTAAGTTTTTTGTTACCAATATATCAAAAAGTCTTAAAATCACTGTATCCCTTAACCCAGTAGTTCCACTTTTAGAATTTTCCTCCTTAAGGAACTTCCTAAAAACAAAAGCTGTAGTATACGAGCACACAATTCTCACAGAATTATTTATAAAAGTGAAGCTATCCTGAATATTAATGTGGTTAATTATGTTATGGTACATGGTTTAATTTTAGAAAACATTAAGGATATTTGTAAAATGTATAATAATGAGGGGAAATAAGTATATTATAACATTTTTTAAAAGAAATAAATATTAAAGTATAATAAATATGCAAAAATATTAACTGTCTTTGGATAATGGAACTATGGGAATTTTAAAGCTTCTTAAAATACATATGTGATTTGTCTATTTTGAACATATTTGACTTTGAAAAAGTCAAACATGTGATTTAAGATAAAATAAAATATATACATTTGGAAATCCAAAATGTATATGTGTGTGTGTGTGTGTGTGTGTGTGTGTGTGTGTGTGTGTATAGTTTTACAACACTTCATGTTTTTCTACCTATGTGAAGAAATATATAAGATAAAATGTCAATTTATATTTCTTCCCTGACCACATGCACAACTGTAGACTCCAAGGTGACCAAGTAGAATGGTATTATATATATTTTAAAAAATATACAGAATTATAATGTTTAGTCACATTTTAATTTTTATTAAAATTAATACCTATCTGTAATTGCTTTGCCTAATTCGTGACAATTTGAATAGCTCATGACAAGAAAAATTAATTTGTGACTATGAAGATGTTGAATTTTTCAAATTATTATTGAACTACAAAAGATTTAAACTTATTGAGTGGCAAAAGACATCCAGCATAGGTTTTTAAAAAAACATCAATAATGTGGGGAAAAAATGTGGGGAACTATTAATAGAGAAATGAAAATAACTGGAGCTATTCCACTGGGAATGTTCCCATCCCAATACCATGCAGTAGTTTTCCAAAGGTAATTATGTTTGGAATATTTACATTTGGGTTAAATTAGCAGTGCAAGAAAGTACATTATAATTAGTAGTGAATACACTTGCTAGGATATAACCTTGCATCAGCTAGCAAATATTAGATGTCCAGAGACTGACTTTATTCTAAGTAAATCTTAATATCTTATGAGATAGCTATTCATTTTTATGTCTCACTTGGAATGCAAAACTTTCTCCAGATGCTCCCAGAAGAAGCTTCCCTGATTGCAGGGTGTTTGGTTAATCAGTCTGGAATGGACAGACTATTAGGTATTTTACAGTTTATTATTTTGAACCTCACTGATTCAGGGACTTGTGATCATTCATTCTAACAGGGTTATTGTTTTTCTTGGAACTATCAAGGAAGAAAATGTTCACCATATAATTTTTTTTTTTTAGATGGAGTCTTACTCTGTCATCCGGGCTGGAGTGCGGTGGCACATTCTCGGCTCACTGCAACCTCAGACTCCCTGGTTCAAGTGATTCTCCTGCCTCAGCCTCCCAAGGAGCTGGGATTACAGGCACACGCCACCACACCCAGCTAATTTTTGTATTTTTAGTGGAGACGGTGTTTCACCGTGTTGGCCAGGATGGTCTGAATCTCCTGTCCTCATGATCCACCCTCCCAAAGTGCTGGGATTACAGGTGTGAGCACGGCGCCCAGCCCACCATACAAATTAATATAATAAATGAGAATCTCCTAAAAGAGAATACTAATTTAAATATGTTAGCACATTGTTTTGGTATGACAGTGAAATGAGTTTCACTTGAATAAGTGATACATGCAACGAAGGAGATGTAACCATAAGGAATGAATAACAGATAAGAGAAGGTGTGCAGAGCCTGCTGCTGAAACTCCTGTAGACAGCTTGGCTCCAGAGATGGATGTACTATTGGAAACAGCACAGTTAGGGCACAGGTCATACATACACAGAAGGGCCAGCAACCACCGTAAAATAAATAGGTGATTGCTTAGGATGTTGTGTACGTTGGCTAGCACTAGATCCTGGAATCAACCCCAGTATACTATGGTTATATAAATATACCATATAAATATAATTTTTTTTTTTTTTTTTT